>NW_027202396.1:0-253574 GCF_024711535.1 Dipodomys merriami
ACTCTCACCCTAACCCTCACTCTTATCCTTATCCTCACACTAACCCTAACCCTAACCCTAATCCTCACATTAACCTTATACCTCACCCTAACCCTACCCCTACCCCCTCAACCTACCCTTCACCCTAACCCTAACCCTAATCCTCACATTAACCTTATACCTCACACTAACCCTACCCCTACCCCCTCAACCTACCCTTCACCCTAACCCTAACCCTAATCCTCACATTAACCTTATACCTCACCCTAACCCTACCCCTACCCCCTCAACCTACCCTTCACCCTAACCCTAACCCTAAGCCTAACTCTGACACTAACCCTATCCCAAACCCTCAACTTCACCCTAACCCTTACCGTCACCGTCACCCTAAACCTCACCCTAAACCTAACCCTCAACTACACCTCACCCTAACCCTAACCCTAACCCTCACCCTAACCCTCACCCTAATCCTAACCCTATCCCTAACCCTCACCCTAACCCTAAACCTACCCCTAAACCTAACCCTCACCCTCACCCTAACCCTTACCCTCACCCTAACACTAAAACTAACACTCGGCCTAACTATCATCCTAACCCTCACACTAACCCTAAACCTCACCCTAACCATAACCGTAACCCTCAGCCAAACCCACTTCTTAAACCTAACCCTAACTCTCAACCCAACCCTAACCCTAACCCTAACTCTAACCCTCATCCTAACCCTAAACCTCACCCTCACCCTCACCCTCACCCTCAGCCTAACCCTAACCCTAACCTAAACCTAACCCTGACCCTCACACTCACCCTCACTCTAACTCTAACGCTAACCCTAACCCTGAACCTGACACTAACCCCAACCCTATCACTAAACCTCACCCTCACCCTAAACCTAAACCTCACTCTCACCCTAACCCTAACCCTAACACTCACCCTAAACCTAAGCCTTAACCTAAACCTCACCCTCACCTTAAACCTCACCCTAACCCTTACCCTCACCTGAACCCTAAACCTAACCCTCAGCCTAACCCTCATCCTAACCCTAACCCTAAACCTAACCCTCACCCTAACCTTAACGGTAATCCTAACCCTAACCCTCACATTAACCCTAACCCTCAACCTCACCCTCAACCTCAACCACATCCTAACCCTAACCCTACCCCTAATCCAAACACTAACCCTAACCCTCACCCTAACTCTAAACCTAACCAAAACCCTCACACTAATCATAAATCTAACCCTAAACCCTCACCCTAACCCTAATCCAAAACCTTACCCTCACCCTCACTGTAACACTTACCCTCATTCTAAACCTTACCCTCACCCTAACCCTAAACGTAACCCTCAGCCTAACCCTCATCCTAACCCTAACCGTCACCCTAACATTAACCCTAACCGTAAACCTGACCCTCATCTAAACCCTAACCCTCAACCTTACCCTCAACCTCACCCTCATGCTCACACTAACCCTCACTCTAACCCTAACCCTAACCCTAATCCTCACCCTAAACCTAACTCTAACCCTCACCCTCATACTAACCCTAAACCTCACCTTAACCCTCATCCTAAACCTAACCCTAACCCTAACGCTAACCCTAACCCTCACTCTCACCCTAACCCTCACCCTAACACTTATCCTCACAGTAACCCTAACCCTAACACTAACCCTCACCCTAACCCTAACCGAACCCTCACCATCCCCCCAACCATCACCACCACCCTAACACTCACCTACACCCACACACTCACTCTCAGGCTCACCCCCACCCTAACCATCACCCTCACCCTAAACATCACTCTAACCCTAATCCAAACACTAACTTTAACCCTAATCCTCACCCTAACCCTAATCCTCAACTTAAACCTCACCCTCACCCTAATCCTCAACCTAACCCTAACCCTAAGCCTTTCCTAAGCAAATCCCTCACCCTCACCCTAACCCTAATCAGAACCCTAACCCTAATCCTAAACCTAACCCTAATGCTAACCTTAAACCTCAACCTCTCCATAACCCTCACACTAACACTTACCCTCAAACTAAACATAACCCTAATCCTAACCCTCACACTCACCCTAACCATAATACTCACACTAACCCTAATCCTCAGCCGAAACCTAACCGTCAGCCTAAACATCACCCTAACTCTAACCGTCAACCTAACCCTCACACTCACCCTAACCCTAACCCTAATCCTAGCCCTAACTCTAACACTAACCCTAAACCTCAACCTAACCCTCACCCTAACCTTAACCCTAAAACTAACCCTAACCCTAACCCTCAACCTAACCCTCAAACTAACCCTAAACCTAACCCTAAACCTCACCCTCAGCCTCACCCTAATCCTAACCCTAAAACTAAACCTCACCCTAACCCTAAACCTAAGCCTCAACCTCACCCTCACCCTCACCATAACTCTAACCCTAACACTGACAATAACACTAATCCTTACCCTAAACCTAACCCTAACCCTAACCATAATGCTAACACTCACCCTCACCCTAACCCTAATCCTCACCCTAACCCTCACCCTCACAGTAACCCTAACCCTCATACTAACTCTCACCCTAAACCTAACCCTAACCTTAAACCTTACCCTAACACTAACCCTAATCCTCACCCTCACCCTAGCCCTGAACCTAACCCTAATTGTAACCCTAATCCTCATCCTAACCCTCACCCTAACTCTAACCCTAACCCTCACCCTAACCCTAAACCTAACCCTAAATCTCACCCTAACCCTAAACTTAATCCTCACCCTCACCCTTAGCCTCAACTTCACTCTACCCCTAACACGAACAATAAACCTATCCCTAAACCTAACCCTAAACTTCGCACTCACCTTCACCCTTACCCGAATCATAACCCTAAACCTAACCCTTACCCTAACCCTCCCCCTAACTCTCACCCTAATACTAACTCTAACCCTAAACTTCACCCTCACCCTAAACCTAACTCTATCCCTAACTCAAACCCTAAACCTAACCCTAACAATAACCCTAACACAAATCCTAACCCTCACCCTAACCATAAACATCACCCTAACCCAAACCCTCACCCTAACACTTACACTCACACTAACACTAATCCTAACCCTAAAACTAACCCTCACACTAACTCTAACCCTAAGCCTAACACTAAACTTCAATGTAACCCTCAGCCTCACCCTAAACCTAACACTAACCCTATCCCTAAAGCTCACCCTCACCCTCCCCCTAACACTATATCTAACCATAAACCTCACCCTCACCCTCACTCAAACCCTAACCCTAAACCCCACCCTAACCCTAACCCTAACCCTCACCCGAACCCTCACGCTCACTGTAACTCTAACCCTAACCCTAACAATAGCATTAACCCTAACCCTAACCATCACCCTAACCCTAATCCTCACCCCAACCCTCACCCTCAGCCTAACCCTAAGCCTAAACTTAACCCTCACCCTAACCCTCACACTCAACCTCACCCTAACCCTAATCCTAAACTTAATCCTATCCCTAAACCTCAACCTAACCCTCACCATCACCCTAACCCTAACACTAATCCTATCCCTAAACCTCACCCTAACCCTCCCTCTAACACTAACTCTAACCCTAAACCTCACCCTCACCCTAACCCTAAACCTCACCCTAAACCTCACTCTAACCCTAAACCTCAACCTCATCCTCCACCTCACCGTAACTGGAACCCTAATCCTAACAATAACACTAACCCTAACAGTAACACTAACCCTAACCGTAACAGTAACCCTAAGGGTAACCATAAACCTCACCCTCAGCCTCATCCTCAGCCTAACCCTAAGCCTAACCCTAACCCTAACCCTCACCATAAACCTAACCCTAACCCTAAACCTATACCAAACCTTAACACTAAACTTAACCCTGACACTAAACCTAACCCTAATCCTCAGCTTCACCCTCACCCTAATGCAAACCCTAATCCGAACCCTCACCCTAACCCTAGCCTAACCCTAACCCTAATCCTAACCTTCAAACAAACTCTACTCTAAACCTAATCCTAAACCTAACCTTATCCCTAAACCTAACCCTCACTGTAACCCTCAACCTAGCCCTCACCCTAACCCTAATCCTAACCCTAAACCTCATCTTAACTCTTACCCTAACCCTAACCCTATCCCTCACCCTCATGCTCGGCCTAAGCCTAAACCTAAGCCTAACCCTAACCCTAAACCTCACCAGAACCCTAAACCTACCACTAACCCCAACTCTAACCCTAAACCTCACTCTCACGCTAACCCTAACTCTAACCTTAACCCTAAACCTCATTCTAACCCTCACCCTCAACCTAACCTGAACCGTAACCCTAACCCTAACCCTAACAGTACCCCTAACCCTAACAGTAGCCCTCACCCTAACAATAACCCTCACCCTAACACTAATCCTAACCCTCACACTAACTCTCAAACTAACCCTAACCATCAACCTAACCCTAAAACTCACCCTAACCCTAACACTAACCTCACCCTCACCCAAGCCCTCACCTTAAACCCTAAGCCTCATCCTCACCCTAAACCTCACCCTAATCCTAACACTAATCCTCAATCTAACCCTCACCCTACCCCTAACCCTCACCCTAACCCTAACTCTAGCCATAAACATCACCCTCACCCTAACCCTAACTCTAACCCTAACCCTAACACTAAACTTCACCCTAACCCTAACACTAACCCTCACATTAACCCTAACATTCACCCTCACTCTCACCCTCAGCATTACCCTAAGCCTAAGCCTAACACTAACCCTAACCCTCACACTAACCCTAACCCTAACACTAACCTTAACCCTAACCCTCAACTTCAACCTCACCCTCAACCTAACCCTAAACCGAACGCTAAACCTAACCCTAATACACACACTCACACTCACCCTAATCCTAATCCTAACGCTAACCTTAACCCTAACCCTAAACATCCCCCTAACTCTCACCCTAACCCTAACGCTATCACTAACCCTAACCCTAACCCTCAACCTAACCCTTATCCTAACCCTACTCTAACCCTAAATCTCACCTTCAGCCTAACCCTAACTCTAACCCTAACCCAAACCATAAACCTCACCCTAACCCTAATCCTAAACCGCATCCTTACCCTCACCCTCACCCTACCCGTAACCCTAAACCTAACCCTAACAATAACCCTAACCCTATTCCTAACCCTCACCCTAACCATAAACCTCACCCAAAACCAAACCCTCAACCTAAAACTTACCCTCACCCTAACACAAACTCTAACCCAAAAACAAACCTTCACCCTAACCCTCCCCCTAACCCTATATCTAACCCTCAACCTGACCCTCACCCTCACCCTAACCCTAACACTAAACCACACCCTAACCCTAACCCTAGCACTCAACCTCATGTTCGGCCTAAGCATAAGCATAAGCATAAGCCTAACCCTAACCCTAACCCTCACCCTAACCCTAATACTAACACTAACCCTAACTCTAACCCTAAACCTCACACTCACCATAACCCTAACTATAACCCTAACCCGAAACCTAAACCTAAGCCTAAACCTAACCCTCACCCTCACCCTCACCATAACCCTAACCCTAACCCTAACCCTAACAATAACCCTCATCCTAACCATAACCTTCACCCTAAACCTAACCCTCACCCTAACACCCACCCTCACACTAACCCTAAACATCACCCTAACCCTAAACCTCACCCTAACTCTAACCCTCACCCTCAAACTAGCCCTCAACCTAACCCTAAACCTAACCATCATTCTAAACCTAATCCTCATGCCCACCCACACCCTAAGCCTAACCCTAAGCCTAAGCCAAAACCTAACCCTAACCCTCACATTCACCCTCACTGCAAACCTAATCCTAAACCTAACCCTAACTCTAATATTAAACCTCAACCTAAACCTCACCCTAACCCTGATCCTAACCCTCACCCTCACCCTCACCCTCACTGTTACTCTAACCCTAACCTTAACTGTAACACTAACCCTAACCCTAACCCAAACCCTGACCCTCACCGTAACTCTAACGCTAACCCAAACCCTCACCCTAACCCTAATCCTAACCCTCACCCTCACCCTAACCCTCACCCTCACTGTAACCCTAACCCGAATCCTAACCATAAACCTCACCCTAACGCTAACCCTAACCCTCACCCTAACACTAACCCTCACCCTCACACTAATGCTAACCATAAACCTTATCCTAACACTCACCCTAACCCTAAAACCCTAACCTTAACCCCCACCCTCACCGTCACACTCAGCCTAAGTCTAAGCCTAAGCCTAAGATTAACCCTGACCCTCACACTCACCCTCACCTTAACCCTAACCATAACACTAACCCTAACCCTAACCCTCAGACTAACCCTCACCCTAATGCTAAATCTAACCCCAAACCTCACTCTCACCCTAACCCTAAACCTCACACTCAGCCTCAACCTCCGCCTAACATTAAGCCTTACCCTAACCCCAACATTAACACTAACACTAACCCTAACCCTCACCCTACCCCTCATTCTAACCCTAACCCTAACCCTCACCATCAGCCTAGCCCATACCCAAACCCTAAGCCTAAGCCTAACCCTCACCTTAACCCTCACTCTAACCCTAACCCCAACACTCACCCTAACCATAACCCTCACACTCATGCTCACCCTAACTCTAATCCTAACCCTAACCCTAACTGTAACCCTCATACTCACCCTCACCTTAACCCTAACCCTAATCCTAAACCTAACACTAACCCTCACCCCTACACTAAACCTCACCCTAACCTTAACACTAACAATAAACCTAACCCTAAGCCTAACCCGAAACCACACCCTAAACCTAACTCTAACCCTAAACCTCACACTCACCCTAACCCTAACACTAACCCTAATCCTAAACCTCACCCTAAACCTAAACTTTACCCTAACACTTACCCTCACCCTAACACTAACACTGAACCTAACACTAACGCTCACACTAATGCTAACCATCACGCTAAACCTAAACCTCACCCTAATCCTAACCCTAACCCTCAACTTCACCCTATCCCCACCTAAATGTAACACTCATCCTTACCCTAAACCTCACACTAATGCTAACACTAATCCTCAATCTAACCCTCACCCTCACCCTAACCCTAACCCTCACGCTAACAATAACCCTCACCCTCACCCTAACCCTCATCTTTAGTATTACTGTCACCCTCATCCTAACCCTCAGCTTAAACCTAACCCTCATCCTAACCCTCACCCTAACCGTAACCCTAACCATCACCCTAACCCTAACCCTCACCCTGACCTTCAGCCTCAGCCTAACCCTAAGCCTAAGCCTAAAACTAACCCTAAACCTCACACTCACCCTAGTCCTCACCCTAACCCTAATCCTAACCCTAACCCTCATCCTAACCCTCAACCTAACCATAATCAGAACCATCACTCTAAACCTAATCCTCATCCCCACCCTCACCATCAGCCTAACACTAAGCCTAAGCCTAACCCTTAAACTAACCCTCACACTCACCCTCAGCCTAACCCTAATCCTAACCCTAACCCTAACCCTAAACCTAAACCTAAACCTAAACACCAACCTAACCCTCACCCTAACCCTAACACTCACCCTCACTTTAGTCCTCACCCTAACCCTCAGCTCAAAACTAACCCACACCTTGATCGTAACCCGAACCCTAACACTCACCCTAACCCTACCCCTAACCCTAACCCTCACACTCACCCTCACCCTCCACCTAACACTAAGCCTAACCCTAAACCCAAACCTAACCTTAACACTAACCCTAACCCTAACACTAACACAAAACATAAACCTCACCCTGAGCATCACCCTCACTGCAAACTTAAAACTAACCATAACACTAACAATAACCCTAACCCTAACCCTAACCCTAACCCTCACCCAAACCCTAACCCTAAACCTAAACCCAAACCTAACCCTAATCCTAAACCTAAACCTAACCCTAAGCCTAACCATAAACCTCATCCTAACACTCACCCTAAACCTAACGCTAACCCTCACCCTAACCCTAAACCTAACCCTCACTATCATGCTCGGCCTAAGCCTAAGCCTAAGCCTAAGCCTAACCTGAACTCTAACCCTCACCCTAAACCTCACCCTAAACCTAACCCTAACTCTAACCCTAAACCTCACCATCACCCTAACCCTAACTCTAACCCTAACCCTAAACCTCACCATCACCCTAACCCTAACTCTAACCCTAACCCTAAACCTAAACCTCACCCTAACCCTAACCAAAACTTCACCATCAACCTCACCTTAACCGTAACCCTAACCGTAACCCTAACCCTAACAATAACCCTAAAACTAAACCTAACCCTCACCCTAAACATAACCCTCAACATAACCCTAAACCTCAATCTAAACCTCACCCTCACCCTAACCCTCAGCCTAACCCTAACCCTCATCCTCACCTTAACCCTCACCCTAATCCTAACCCTCATCTTTACCCTTACCGTCACCCTCACTCTAACCCACCCCCTAACCCTAACTCTCATCCTAACCCTCACCCTAACCGTAACCCTAACCATCACCCTAACCCTGACACTTACTCTCAACCTCAGTCTCAGCCTAACCCTAATCCTAAGCCTACCCCTAACCCTAACACTCACCCATACCTTAGCCCTCACCATAACCCTAATCCTAACCCTAACCCTAACCCTAACCCTCAACGTAACCATAACCTTAACCATCACTCTAAACCTAATCCTCATCCCCACACTCACCATCAGCCTAACCTAAGCCTAACCATACCCCTAAACCTAAACCTAACCCTCACTGTAACCCTAACCCTAACCATAACCCTACCCCTAATCCTCACCCTCACCCTCACCCTAAACCAAATCCTAACCCTAACACTACCCTCATCCTAACCCTCACCCTAACACTAATCCTCACCCTCACCATAACACTACCCTCACCCCCACCCTCACCCTCAGCCTAACCCTAAGACTAAGCCTAAGCCTATCCCTAACCCTCACACTCACACTCCACCTAACCCTAATCCTAACCCGAACACTATCCCTAAACCTCAACCTAACAGTCACCCTCACCCTAAGACTAACACTAACTCTAAACCTAACCCTCACACTAATTGTCCCACTAACCCTCACTCTAACCCTAAACCTCACCCTCAAACTAACCCTAACCCTAAACCTCACCCTCACCCTCAACATAACTATAACCCTAACCCTATCAATAACAGTAACGCTAACCCTAACCCTAAACCTAACCCTAACCATAAACCTCAACCTCAAACTCACCCTCACTGCAAAATTAACCCTAACCATAACACTAACTCTAACCCTGAAGCTGACCCTAACCCTAATCCTCACCCCCACCCTCACACTCAGCCTAACCCTATCTCTAACCCTAACCCTAAACCTCACCCTAACCCTAACCCTAACCCTCACCTGCAACCTCACCCTCACCGTAACTCTAACCCATACCCTAACAATAACACTAACCCTAAACCTATCCATCAACCTAAACCTAATCCTCACCCCCACACTCACCCTCAGCCTAACCCTAAGCCTAAGCCTAACCCTAACCCTAACCCTCACCCTCAATCTCACGCTAACCTTAATCCTAACCCTAACCCTATCCCTAAACCTCAACCTAACCCTCACCCTCACCCTAATGCTAACACTAAACCTAAATCTAACACTTTCCCTAACCCTCCCACTATCCCTAACTCTAAACCTAAACCTCATCAGCACCCTAACCATTAACCTTAACCCTAAACCTCACGCTAAACCTCACCCTAACCCTAAACCTCACCTGCACTCTCACCCTGACCGTAACTCTAATCCTAACCCAACAATAATGCTAAACCTAACCCTAACCCTAACACTAACCATAACCCTCACCCTGAGTCTCACCCTCACCCCAAACTTAACCCTAAACATAACACTAACAATAACCCTAAACCTAACCCTAACCGTCACTGTAACCCTAACCCTAACCCTAACCCTAAACCTTACCCTAACCCTAACACTAACCCTAATCATAATCCTCACCCTCACCCTCACCCTAACCCAAACCCTAACCCTAACCTTCACCCTATCCCTAACCCTAATCCTAAACCTAACCCTAACCCTAAACCTAACCCTAACACTAACACTAACCCTAACCCTAAACCTTATCCTAACCCTCAACCTAAACGTAACCCTAAACCTCACCCTAACCCTCACCATCATGCTCGGCCTAAGCCTAAGCCTAACCTGAACTCTAACCCTCACCCTAACCCTCACCGTAACCCTAACCCTAACACTAACCCTAAATCTAACCCTAAACCTCACCCTCACCCTAACCCTAACTCTAACACTAACCCTAAATCTAAACCTCACCCTAACCCTCACCCTGACCCTCACCCTCACCCTCACCTTAACCGTAACCCTAACCCTAATGCTAACAATAACCCTAAACCTAAACCTAACCCTTACCCTAAACATAACCCTCAACATAACCCTAACCCTCAATCTAACCCTCAACCTCACCCTAACCCTAACCCTAACACTCACCCTAACCCTCACCCTAACCCTAAGCTTAACACTCAACCAAACCCTCACCCTAACCCTAACCTTAATCCTAGTCCTCACCCTAAAGGTAACCCTAACCATCACTCTAAACCTAACCCTCACCCTCAGCCTCAGCCTCAGCATAACCCTAATCCTAAACCTAACCCTCACCCTAAACCTCACCCTCACCTTAGCAGTCACCGTAAACCTAATCCTAACACAAACCCTCACCTTAACACTCAATGTAACCATAACCCTATCCATCATTCTAAACCTTAACCTCATCCCCACCCTCACCATAAGCCTAACCCTAAGCCTAAGCCTAAACCTAACCCTAACACTAACCCTAACCGTCACTCTAACACTAACCCTAACCCTCACCCTAACACTAACACTAACCCTAATCCTCAACCTCACCCTCACCCTAAACCAAACCCTAACCCTAACCCTAAGCCTAAGCCTAATCCTAACCCTAACCCTAACCCTCAGACTCACCCTCAACCTAACCCTAATCCTAAACCTAGCACTATCCCTAACCCTAACCCTCACACGAAACGTCACCCCAGCGCTCACCCTAACCATAATCCTAAACCTAACCCTCATCCTAACCCTCAACCTAACCCTAAGCCTAACCCTCACTCTAAACCTAACCCTCACCCTCAACCTCACCCTTAGCGTAAATCTAAGCCTAACCTTAACCTAACCCTAACCCACAGACACACCCTCACCCTCACCCTAACCCTAACCCTAACTCTAACCCTAACCCTCACTCTAACCCTCACCCTAACCCTAACATTAACCCTAACCCTAACCCTCAAACTAACCCTCACCCTAAGCCTAACTCTAACACTAAACCTCACCCTCACCCTCACCCTAACCCTAACTCAAACCCAAATCTTAACCCTAAACCTCACCCTAACCCTAACCCTAACCCTCAACCTCACCCTCACCCTAACCCTAATCCTAACCCTAAACCTCACCCACACCCTAACCCTAATGCTAACCCTAACACTCACCCTCACCGTAACCCTAACACTAACTCTCACCCTAAACGTAACCTTAACTCTAATACTATCCATAACCCTAACCCTCACCTTAAACCTCACTCTAACCCTTACCCTAACCCTAACCCTCACTCTAACCCTAACCCTAACACTAACACTAAACCTCACCCTAACCCTCACCCTATCCCTAAACCTAAACCTAACCCTCACCCTAAAGCTCACCCTAACCCTTAACCTAAACCTAAACCATACCCTCCCCCTAGCACTCACCCTAATGTTAACCCTAACCCTAACCCTCACCCTAAATTTAACCCTAACCCTAACCCTCACCCAAACCCTCACCCTCACACTTACCCTCAACCTCAGCTTCACCCTCACCCTAACCCTCACCCTCAACCTTACCCTAACCCTAACCATAACCCTAACCCTCACACTAAACCTAACTCTGACACTCACCCTCATCCTCACCATAAGCCTAAACCTACACCTAAGCCTAATCCTACACCTAACCCTCAACCTCACTCTCACCCTAACGTAAACCTTACCCTAAGCCTAAACCTAGCCCTCACCCTAAACCTAACCCTAACCCTAACCCTCACCCTCACTCTAAACCTAACCCGAATGCTAACCCTAACACTCACCCTCACCATAACCCAAACCCTAACCCTCACCCTAAACCTAACCTTAACCCTAATACTATCCGTAACACTCACCCTCACCCTAATCCTCACTCTAACCCTTACCCTAACCCTAACCCTCACCCTAAACCTAACCTGAACACTAACACTAAACCTCACCCTAACCCTCACACTATCCCTAAACCTAAACCTAACCCTCACCCTAACGCTCACCCTAACCCTCACCTAAACCTATACTACAGCCGCACCCTAACCCTCACCCTAAAACTTACCCTCACCCTAACCCTAACACTAACCCTAACCCTAATCCTCACCGAAACCCTAACCCTGAACCTCACTCTAATCCTCACCGTCACCTTAACCCTCACCCTAACCCTAACCGTCACTCTCACCCTAAAACTCACCCTCTCCAGAACCCGACCCTCACCCTAACCCTACCTTAAACCTCACCCTAACCCTAACCCTCACCCTAAACCTAACTCTAAACCTCACCCTCATACTAACCCAAAACCTCACCGTAAACCTCACCCTAACCCTCACCCTTAACCCTAAGGCTAACCTAACTCTCACTCTCACCCTAACCCTCACACTAAACCTTATCCTCTCAGTTACCCTAACCCTAAGCCTCAAATTCACCCTAATCCTCACCCTAACCCTAACCCTACCCCTCA
This sequence comes from Dipodomys merriami, assembly GCF_024711535.1. NCBI lineage: Eukaryota > Metazoa > Chordata > Mammalia > Rodentia > Heteromyidae > Dipodomys > Dipodomys merriami. The sequence goes on from NW_027202396.1 coordinate 12,818, forward strand.
CCCTACCCCTCACCCTAACCCTAACCCTAACCCTCAGCCTAGCCCTATCCCTAACCCTCCCCTTCGCACTACCCTCAATATCACCCTCACCCTCACCCTCACCCTCACCCTAACCCATACCCTCACACTAAACGTTACCCTAATCCTAACCCTCACCCTAAACCTAACCGTAATCCTCACCCTAACACTAATGCTCACCTAAAAGCTCACCCTAATCCTCACCCTCACACTAACCCAAACCCTAAGCCTTTCCTAACCCAAACCCTCAACCTAACCCTCACACTAAATCTCACCCTCACCCTAGACCTCACGCTAAAAATAACCCTAAACCTAATCCTCACCCTCAACCTCACCCCCCCCAGTTTAACCCTAAACCAAATCCTAACCCTAACCCTAACCCAAACCCTCAACCCCACTCTAACCCTAACCCTAACCCTAACCCTAATGCTAACACAATCCCTCACCCTCACCCTAACCCTAATCATAACCCTAACCCTCACCCTAACCCTAAACCTAACCCTAATGCTAACACTAAACCTCAAACTCACCCTAACCCTCATCCTAACCCTTACATTCACCCTCAACCTCAGCCTCACCATAACCTTAACCCTAACCCTAAACCTCACCCTAACCCTCAACCTAACCCTAACCCTAACCCTCAGCTTAACCCTCACCCTAAACCTAACCCTAACCCTAATCCTCAAGGTATCCCTAACCATAACCCTAACACTCACCCTAAACCTCTCCCTCACCGTAACCCAAATGCTAACATTAATGCTCAATCTCACACTAAACCTCGCCCTAACCCTTACACTCACCTTAACCCTATCGCTCACCCACACACTAACTCTCACCCTAACGCTTCCCCTCACCCTAACCCTCACTCTAACCTTAACCCTAACCTTCACCCTAACCCTCACCCTAACACTAACACTCAACTACACCCTCACCCTAACCCTCACCCTCACCCTAAACCTCACCCTAACCCTTACCATCACACGAACCCTAACCCTCACCCTCAGACAAACCCTCATCCTAAACCCAAACCTAACCCTAACCCTCACCCTAACCTTAACTCTAACCCTAACCCTAACCCTCACCTTAACCCTAACCCTCGCCCTCACCCTCAACCTCACCCTGAGCCTAACCCTAACCCTAACACTAATCCAAACACAACCCCTCAACCTTACCCTAACTCTAAACCTAACCGTAACCAAAACCCTCACCCTAAACCTAACCCAATTCCCCACCCTCATCATTAGCCTAACCCTAATCCTACACCTAACCCTCACCCTCACCCTAACCCTTACCCTCACACTAATCCTAACCTTAACCCTCAGCCTAACCCTCATCCTAACACTAACACTAAACCTCACCCTAACCCTCACCCTAAACCTAAACCTAAACCTAACCCTCACCCTAAAGCTCACCTAACCCTCACCTAACCATAACACTAACCCTAACTCTAACCCTCACCCTCACCCTAATCTAACCCTTTCCCTAACCCACACCCTAACTCTAACGTTATCCCTAAACCTCAGCCTCACCCTAAACCTCATACTAACCCTTACCTCACAATAACCCTAAAACCAACCCGAACACTAATCCTCACCGTAACCGTAACCCTCACCCTCACCCTAACCCTCAATATCACCTTAACCCTCATCCTAACACTAACTGTCACCCACACCCTAAAACTCACACTAACTGAACCCTCACCCTCACCCTAACCCTACCCTAAACCTCACCCTAACCCTCATCCTCACCCTACCCTCACCCTAAAACTAACCTGAACCCTAACCTTCACCCTTAAGCTCAACCCCACCCTCACCCTCACCATCACCCTCAGCCTAATCCTCAAACTAACCCTAACACTAATCATTACCCTATCCCTAACCCTCACCCTCAGCCTCACGCTCACCCTTAACCCTCACCATCACCCTAAACCTAACACTAATCCTAACCCTCACTCTAATCCTTAACCTCACCCTAACCCTATCCCTTACCATTACCCTAACCATCACCCTAATCCTAACATTCACCCTAATCCTAACCCTACCCCTTATCCTAACCCTCATCCTAACCCTAACCCTAACCCTCACCCTCACCCTAACACTAATCCTAACCCTAGCCCTAACCCTCAAAAACACCCTAACCCTAATGCAAACCTGAACCCTAAAACTCACCCTAACCCTAACCCTAACCCTAAACCTCACACTAACCCTAACCATCACTCTAACCCTAAACTTCATCCTATCCCTGACCCTCACCCTAATCCTCACCCTAACCCTAATCTTAACCCTTACCTAACCGAAAAGCTCACCCTCACCCTCATCTTCACCCTAACCCTCAACCTCACATTAGACATCACCATAAACCTTACCCTAAACCTAACAATAACCCTCACACTAACCCTCAACTTCACCCTAAACCTAACCCTAAGCCTTACCCTCATCCTAGCCCTAACCCTAACTCTAACACTCACACTAACCCTAACCCTCACCCTAACCCTAAACCTAACTCTAACCCTCAAACTAACCCTAACCCTCATCCTAACCATCACTCTAACACTTATCCACAACCTAACCTTAACCCTAACCCTAACCCTCACACTAACACACACCCTAACCGTAACATTAACCCTCCCCCTCACCCTAACCCTCACACTAACCCTAACCCTCACCTTAAACCTAAACCAAACCCTCACCCTCACCCGCAAGCTCACCCTCAGCTTAACCCTAATGCTAACACTAATCCTAACCCTAACCCTCACCTACACCCTCACCCTCACCCGAACCATAATCCTAACCCTCAACCTCACACTCAGGCTCACACTAAAACTCACCCTCACCCTAACCCTAACCCTAAACCTATCCCTATCGCTCACCCTAACCCTAATGCTAACCCTAACCCTCACCCTCACCCTAACCCTAATGCTAACCCTAACACTCAACCTCACCCTAACCCTCACCCTAACCCTAACACTAAAACTAACACCAACCCTAACCCTCACTCTCACCCTCACCCTCACTCTCACCCTAACCTAACCCTAACCCTCACCCTCATCCTAACCCTAATGCTAACCCTAACCCTCACCCTCACTCTAAACCTCTCACCAACCATAACCCTCATCCTAAACCTAACCCTAACCCTAACCCTCACATGCAACCTAACCCTCACCCTAACACAGAACCTCACCCTAACCATATCCCTAAACCTAACCCTCACTTCACCCTAATCATCACCCTAACCGTTATAGTCACCCTCACACTAACAATCACACTAACACTAACCCTCAACCTCACCCCAACCCTAACACTCACCTCACCCTCACCTCAGCCTAACAAAAACCCCAACCCTAAACCTCACACTCACCCTCACCCTAAACCTAAACCTAACCTTCACCCTAACCCTCACGCTAACCTTAACCATAACCCTAACCCTAAGCCTCACCCGAACCCTCAACATAACACTAAACCTCACCCTCTCCCTAACTTTCACCCTAATCTTTACCCTCAACCTAACCCAAACCCTAACCCTAAACCTAACACTCACACCAACCATAACCCTCACCCTCAGCCTAACCCTTATACTAACCCTTAACCTAACTGTAACCTTCATGCTAACCCTAACCCTAACCGTAAACCTCACCCTCAACCGCCCCTTCCCCCTCAGCCTTAACCTAACCCTAACCCTAATCCTAACCCTAACCCTCAACCACACCCTCACCCTAACCCTAACCCTAACCAAAACGCTAACACTTACCCTTACCCTCACATAACCCTATTCCCAACCCTAACAATAACCCTAACCCTAACACTAAAACTCACCCTAACCTAATCCTAACCCTTACCCTCACCCTCACCCTCATCCTCGTTCTAACACTCACCCTCATCCTGACCCTCACCATCACACTAACCCTCCCTCCCACCCTAACCCTCACACTAACCCTAACCCTCACCTTAAACCTAAACCAAACCCTCACCCTCACCCTAACCATAATCCTAACCCTCAACCTCACACTCAGCCTCAACCTAACACTCACACTAACCTGAAACCTCACCCTAACCCTAAACCTCACGCTCAATTTCATCCTCACCCTCAGCCTAACTCTAACCCTAATCCTAACCCTAACCCTCACACTCACACTAAACCTAACCCTAACTCTCAACCTCACCCTCAGCCTCACACGCACCTGCACCCTCACCTTCACCCTCACATTAATCCTCAACCTCACCCTAAACATCACCCTAACCCTAACCCTCACACTAACCCTAAACATAACACTCACCCTAACCCTAAACCTCATCCTAAACCTCACCCTAACCCTAAAGCTAACCCTAACGCTCACCCTCACACTAAACCACACCCTAACTCTTATCCTCACACTAACCCTAACCCTAACCCTAACCCTAATCTTCACACTAACCCTAACCCTAACCCTATCCCTACACCTCACCCTGACTCTCATCCTAAACCTAACCCTCAACCACACCCTAATCCTCACCCTCACCAGAACCCTCACCCTCACACGAACACCCACTTTCACACGAACACTCACCCTCATAATAAATATCACCCTAACCATAACTCTCGCCTAACCCTCACCCTAAACCTCACCCTAACCCTAACCCTCACCCTAAACCTAAACCAAACCCTCACACTACCCCTAACCCTAACCCTCACCCTAACCATAACCCTCACCGTAACCCTAACCCTCACACTAACCCTATGCCAAACCCTCACCCTCACCCTCACCCTAACCCTAACCCTAACACTCATCCTAGCACTAATCCTCACCCTCACCCTCACACTAACCCTAACCCACAAACTCACCATAATCCTCACACTAAACCTAACCCTAAACCTTACCTAACGGAAAACCTCACCCTCACCCTTACCCAAACCCTCAACCTAGCCCTCCCCCTCACACTCACCCTCACCCTAACCCTGAACCTAACCCTAACGCTCACCCTAACCATAATCCTCACACTAAGCCTAACCCTCACCCTAACCCTAACCATACCTCTCAGACTAACCCTCACCTTAACCCTAACTCTAACCCTCACAATAACCATAACCCTATCACTAACCCTCACATTAACCCTAACCCTAATACTGAACCTAACCGTCACCCTCTCCCTCACCATAACCCTAACACTCACCCTAACCCTAACCCTAACCCTAGTCCTCACAATAACACTTACCCTCACCCTCACCCTAACCCTAAACCTCAACCTCACCCTAACCCTCACCCTAAACCTTACCCTCACCCTAACTCTAATCCTAACCATAACCCTAACCCTCAACCTAACCCTAAACCTATCCCTAACTCTCACCCTAACCCTAACCCTCACCCTACTTCACACTCACCCTAACCATCACCCTAACCCTTACCGTCACCCTAACCCTAACCCTAACCCTCACACTAAACCTAACCCTCACCCAAATTCTAATGTTACCCCTCAACCTAACCCTCACCCTCGACCTAAACCTAACCCTATTCCTCACCCTATCCATAACCTTAAGCCAAAACTTCACACTAACCCTCACCCTCACCCTCACCCTAATGCTAACCCTAAACCTCAGCCTCACCCTAACCCTCACCGTAACACTTACCTTCACCCAAAACCTCACCCTCACCCTAACCCTAACCCTAAACCTCACCCTAATACTAACCTTCACCCTCTCCTTCACCCTAACCCTAACACTCATCCTAACCCTAAGGCTAAACCTAATTCTAACCCTAATACTCACACTCACCCTAAACCTCACCCTAACCCTTACTGTCACTCTAACCCTAACCCTAACACTAACACTAAACCTAACCCTCACCCTAACCCTAAAGCTACCATTCTGCCTAACACTCACCCTAAACCTAAACCTAAACCTAATCCTCACCCTATCTTTAACCTTAACCCAAACCCTCACCCTAATCCTCACCCACACCCTAACCTTAATGCTAACCCTAACCCTCACCCTCACCCTAACCCTCACCCAAACACTTACCCACACCCTAACCTTCACGCTAAGCCGAACCCTAAACCTAACCTTCACCCTAACCGTCACCCTAACCATAACCCTCACATTCACCCTAACCGTCACCCTAAACTTTACCCTCACCCTAACCCTAAACCTAACCCTCACACTAAGCCTAACCCTAACCCTCAGCCTAACACTTATTCTAACCCTAAACCTAGCCCTAAACCTCACCCTAACCCTAACCCTCAGCCTAACCATCATCCTAACCCTTACCCTAATCTTAACCCTCACCCTAACCCTAACCCTCACTCTCACCCTAAACCTCACCATAACCCTTACCCTCAACATAACCCTAACCCTAACACTAATCCTCACACATAAACTCACCCTAACCATAACCCTAAAGCTCACCGTAACCATAACCCTCACCCTCACCCTCACCCTAAACCTAACCCTGTCCCTAACCCTAACTCTCACCCTCACCCTCACCCTAACATTAACCCTAACACTAATCCTCACCTAAACCTTCACCCTCACCCTCACCCTCATCCTAACCCTCACCCTCACCCTAAACATAAACCTAACCCTCACGCTAACCCTAACCCTAATCCTTCCCCTTACACTAACCTCACCCTAAACCTCACCCTCACCCTAAACATCACCCTAACCCTAACCCTCACCCTAACCCTAACCCTCACCGTCACCTTAACCCTCACCCTAACAATAACAATCACATATACCCTAAAACTCACCCACATCCTAACCCTCACCCTCACCCTAACCCTAATCCTAACCCTAACCCTAACACTAAACCTAACCCTAATGCTAACACTAAACCTCAACCTCACCATAACCCTCACCCTAATCCTTACCCTCACCCTCAACCTCACCCTAAGCCTAACCCTAACATTAACCCACACCCTAACCCTCACCCTAACACTAACCCTAACCCTTACCCCTCAGCCTCACTGTCACCCTAACCCTAACCCTAATCCTCACCCTATCCCTAACCCTAACCCTAACCTTCACCCTAACCCTCACCCTCACCGTACCCCTAATGCTACATTAACACTCAGCCTCACCCTAAGCCTCTCTGTAACCCTTACCCTCACCTTAACCCTATCCCTCACCATCATCCTAATCCTCACCCTTACCCTTACCCACACCCTAACGCTCAATCTAACCCTAACGCTAACCCTAAAACTAAACCTCACCCTAAACGTCACCCTAACCCTAAGCCTAACCCTAAACCTCACTCTCACCCGAACCCTTACCCTTATCCGACACGTAACCCTAACCCTCAGCCTAACCCTCATCCTAACACTAACCCTAACCCTAAACTTCACCCTAACTGTCACCCTCAACCTCACACTCAGCCTAACCCTAAACCTAATCCAAAACCTAAACCTAATTTTCAACCTCACCCTAACTCTAAACCTAACCCTAACCAAAACACTCACCCTTACTCTCACCCTAAAATTAACCCTAAACCTAATCCTAACCCTCACCCTCACCCTAACACTTACCCACACCCTAACCCTAAACCTAACCCTCAGCCTAACCCTCATCCTAACCCTAACCCTAACCCTCAACCTAACATTAACCCAAACCCTAAACTTAACCTTCACCCAAATCCTAACCCTCACCCTCACCCTCAACCTCACCATCAAGCTCACCGTAACCCACACCCTCACACTCACCCTAACCATAACCATAAGCCTATCCCTCCCCCTAAACCTAACCCTCACCCTCACCATCACCATAACCCTCACCCTAACCCTCATCCTCACCCAAACCCTATCCATAAACCTAACACTCACCCTAAACTAACTCTGACCCTCACCCTCATTCTCACACTAAATCTAAACCTCACCCTAACCCTAAACCTAACCTTAGCCCTCACCCTAACCCTAACCCTCACATAAACCCTAACCCTCACCCTCACCCTCACCGTAACTGTAACCCTAACCCTAACCCTAACAATAACCCTGAACCTAACCCTAACAATAACCCTATCTATAACCCTCACCCAAATGCTAACCCTCACCCTAACATTTACCCTCACCCTAAGTCTAAACCTAGTCCTAACACTAACCCTCACACTAACCCTAACCTTCACCTTAACCCTAAACCTTAACCTAACCCTATCCCTAACCCTCACCCTCACCCTAGCCCTCACCCTAACCCTAACCCTCATCCTCACCCTAAACCTCACTCTAAACTTAACACTAATCCTCAATCTAATCCTCACCCTCACCTTAACCCTAACCCTAATCCTCATCCTAAACCTCTCCTTTACCCTTACTGTCACCCTAACTCTAACCCTCACCCTAACTGTAACCCTAACCCTACCGCTCAACCTACCCCTCACCGGAAACCTAATCCTAACCCTAATCCTCACCATATCCCAACACATAACCCTAACTCTAACCCTAACCCTCACACTCACCATAACCCTAATGCTAACATTAGCCCTCAACCTCACCAGAAACCTCGCCCCTAACCCTTTCCCTGACCTTAAGCCTATCCCTCACTCTCACCCAAAACTTCACCCTTACCCTTACCCTCACCCTAACCCTAACTCTAACCCTAACACTAACCCTCAGTCTAACCCTAAGCCTAACCCTAACCCTCACCCTCACCCTAACCCTCACCCTAAACCTTACCCTCCTCCTAACCCTAACCCTAACCATCACCCTAACCTTAAAGCTAACCCTAACTCTAACCCTCACATTAACCCTAACCCTCACGCTCAACATCAACCTCAGCCTAACCCTAACCCTAATCCAAACGCTAACCCTCACCCTCACCTTCACCCTAACTCTAAACCTAACCCTAAATAAAACCCTCACCCTAATCCTAACCCTATCCCTAACCCTCGCCCTAACCCTAACCCTAATCCTAAACCTAACCCTCACCCTCACCCTAACACTTACCCTCACCCTAAACCTAAACCTAACCCTCAGCCTAATCATAATCCTAACACTAACACTAACCCAAACCCTCACCCTAAACTTAACCCTAACCCTAACCCTCACCCAAACCCTAACCCTCACCCTCACCCTCAACCTGACCCTCACCTCACCCTAACCCTCACCCTAACCCTCACCCTAAAAATAACCATAACCCTAACCCTCACCCTTAACCTAACTCTGACACTCACCCTCACTCTCACCCTAAGCTGAACCCTACACCTAAACCAAACCCTCAACCTCACACTCACTCTAAACCTAAACCTCAACCTAACCCTAACCCAAAACCTAGCCCTCACCCTGACCTTTGCCCTCACCGTCACCCTAACCCTAACTCTCACCCTCACCATAACCCTAACACTAACCCTAACCCTCACCATAAATCTAACTCTGACACTCACGCTCACCCTCACCCTAAGCCGAACCCTACACCTAAGCCTAATCCTAAACCTAACTCTCACTCTCACCCTCACCCTAAACCTAAACCTTACCCTAAACCTAACCCTAACCCTAGTCCTCACCCTATCCCTTACCCTCACCGTCACCCTAACCCTAACCCTAACCCTCACCATAACCCTAACCCTAACCCTCACCCTCTCCCTAACCCTATCACTAACCCTAACCCTCATCCTAAACCTATCCTTAACGCTAATGCTATCCCTAACCCTCACCCTCACCGAAAACCTCACTCTAACCCTTACCCTCACCCTAACCCTAACCCTAACAGTAACACTAAACCTCAACCTAAACCTCATCCTCACCCTAAACCTAACCCTAAGTCTCACCCTCACCCTCAACCTCACCCTAACCCTAACCCTAACCCTCAACTGAAATCTCACCCTAACGCTCACCCTAGCCCTCAACTTAACCCTAACCCTCACCCTCAACCTAACGCTCACCCTAAACCTTACCCTCACCCTAAACCTAACCCTAAACCTAACGATAACCCTCACCCTCACCTAACCTAACCTGGATCCTAACCCTCACCCTAACCCTCACCCTAACACTAACGCTATCCCTAAAACTCACCATCACCCTAAACCTCACCCTAACCCTTACCCTCACTATAACCCTAACCCTAACCCTAACCCTAATCCTCACCGTAACCTTAACCCTCACCCTAACCCTAACCGTCACCCACACCCTAAAACTCACCCGAACCCGAACCCTCACCCTAACCGGAACCTAAACCTCACCCTAACCCTAACCCTCAATCTAAACCTAACTCTAACCCTCACCCTCATACTAAACCTAACCCTCACCTTAACCTTCACAATAACCCTCACCTTAACCCTAACGCTAACCCTAAACTTCACTCTCACCCTAAACCTCAATATTATCCTTATCCTCACACTAACCCTAAACCTAACCGTAATCCTCACATTAATCCTATCCCTCACCCTACCCCTCACCCTACCCCTCACCCTACCCCTCACCCTAATCCTAACCCTAATCCTAACCCACACACTAACCCTATCCCAAACCCTCAACTTCACCCTAACCCTCACCGTCACCGTCACATTAACCCTCACCCTAACCCTAACCCTCAACTACACCTTCACCCTCACCCTCACACTAAACCTCACCCTCACCCTAAGTATCACCCTAATCATAAACCTCACCGTAAACCTAATCCTTGTCATCATCCTAAACCTAACCCTCACATTAAACCTCAACCTCACCCTAATCCTAACCCTAACCCTAACCCTCACCCTAACCCTCACCCTAATCCTAACCCTATCCCTAACCCTCACCCTAATCATAAACCTAATCCTAAACCTAAACTTCACTCTCACCCTAACCCTTACCCTCACCTTAACCCTATCCCTCACCATCACCCTAACACTCATCCTAACCCTCACACTAACCCTAAACCTCACCCTAACCATAAACATAACCCTCAGCCAAACCCACTTCCGAAACGCAAACCTAACCCTCAACCCAACTCTAACCCTAACCCAAAATCTAACCCTCATCCTAACCCTAAACCTCACCCTCACCCTCACCCTCACCCTCAGCCTAACCCTAACCTAACCCTAAACCTAACCCTAAACCTCACACTCACCCTCACCCTAACTCTAACCCTAACCCTAACCCTAAACTTCAACCTAACCCCAACCCTATCCCTAACCCTCACCTAAACCTAACCCTCACCCTCACCGTCACCCTAAACCTCACCCTCACCCTAACCCTAACCCTAACCCTCACGCTAACCCTAAGCCTTAACCTAATCCTCACCTTCACCCTAAAACTCACCCTAACCCTTACCCTCACCTGAAACCTAAACCTAACCCTAGGCCTAACCCTCATTCTAACCCTAAACCTAAACCTAACCCTCACCCTAACCTTAAAGCTAATCCTAACCCTAAACCTCACATTAACCCTAACCCTCACCCTCACCCTCAACCACCTCACCCTAAGCCTAACCCTAACCCTAACCCTATCCCTAACCCTAACGCTAACCCTAATGCTCAATCTAACTGTAACCATACCCCTCAAACTAACTCTCATCCTAAACTTAACCCTAACCCAAACCCTTACGTTAACACTAACCCTAACACTCAACCTAACCCTAATCCTCACCCACACCCTCAGCCTTATCCTCAGCCTAAACCTAACCCTAACCCTAACCCTAATCCTCACCCTCATCCTAACTCTAACCCTAACCTTCACTCTCACCCTCACCTCCACCCTCACCATAAACCTAACCCGAACCCTAAACCGAACCTTCACCCTAAGCCTCATCCTAACCTTCTCCCTAAATTTCATCCTAACCCTAACCCTAACCCTTACTGTAACCCTAAACCTCATCCTAAACCTCACCCTAACCCTAAACCTATGCCTAACCCTAACGCTAACCCTAACGCTCACACTAACCATAACCATACCCCTCAACCTAACCCTCATCCTAAACTTAAGCCTAACCCAAACCCTCACGCTAACCTTACCCCTAAAACTCACCCTAACTCTAATCCTCACCCACACCCTCACCATCACACTCAGCCTAACCCTAAGCCTCACCATCACCCTCAACCTCACCCTTACCGAAACCCTAACCCTCACATTAACGCTAACCCTCACCCTAATGCTAATCCTCAACCTCACCCTTACACTCACCCTAACACTAAGTGTAACCCTAACACCTACTCTCACAACAACCCTCACCCTAAACATGACCCTATCCCTAACCCTAACCCTAACCCTAACACTCACACTCAACCCCACCCTCAGCCTAACCCAAAGCCTAACCCTAACCCTAACCCTCACACTCACCCTCACCCTAACCCTAAGCCTAATCCTCACCCTCACCCTCAACCTCACCCTAACCCTCACCCTAAAGATCACCCTAACCCTAAACCTCACCCTAATCCTCACCCTATCCCTAACCCTCACGCTAACCCTAACCCTCACCCGCAACCTAAACCTCAATCTAAACATTACCCTCAACCTAACACTAAGCCTAACCCAACACTAACCTTCACTAACCCTAAACCTCACCCTAACCCTAACCCTCACCCTAACTTAACCCTAACACTCAACCTAACCCTCAACCTAACCCTTAATCTCACCCTAACACTAACCCTAACACTAAACCTCAACCTCACCCTAAACCTCACCCTAACCCTAACCCTAACACTAACTCTCAACCTCCCCCTCAACCTCACCCTAACCCTAACCATCACCCCAACACTTACCTTCACCAAAACCCTCACCCTAACGCTAACCCTAACGCTAAACCTCACCTCACCCGCAACCTCACCTTAACCGTAACCCTAACCCTAACCCTAACAATAACCCTAACCCTAACCCTAAACCTAATCCTTACCCTAACCCACACCATCACCCTCACCTTCACCCTAAACCGAACCCTAATCCTCTCCATAAACCTAAATCTCTCCCTAAACCTAACCCTCACACTCACCCTAACCCTCACCCTAAAACTTACCCTCACCCTAACCCTCAGCCTAACCCTAAACCTATCCCTAACCCTCACCTTAACCTTCACCCTAAACCCAACCGTAACGGTCACCCTCAAACTAACCCTGAACCTCACCATAACCCTAACCCTGCCCCTCATCCTAACCATCATCCTAACCCTCACCCTAACCCTAAATCTAACCCTAAAACTTACCCGCACCCTAACACTCACCCTCACCCTCACCCTAAGCCTCACCCTCACCCCCACCCTAACCATGACCCTATCCCTAACCCTCACCCTCACCCTAAGCCTAAGCCTCACACTAACCCTAACCCTAACTCTCACACTCACCCTCACCCTCAGCCTAATTCTAAGCCTAATATTAACCCTAACCCTAACCCTCACACTCACTCTCACCCTAAACCTAACCCAAACACTCAACCAAAACCTCACCCTCACCCTCACCCTAACCATCACACTCACCCTATACATCACACTAAACCTTATCCTCACCCTCGCCCTAACCTTAACCCTAACAATAACCCAAACCCTAACCCTAAACCTAACCCTCACCCTAACACTAAACCTCACGCTAACCCTCGCCCTCACCCTCACCCTCATCTTAACCCTAAGCCTAACCCTAACCCTCACCCTTACACTCACCTTAACACTAATCCTAACCCTAAACCTCACCCTAAAAGTAACCCTTACCCTTACCCTTACTTTATCCTCACCCTAACCCTAACCCTCACATGAACCTTTATGCTCACCCTAACCCTAACCCTACCCTTCACCCTAACCCTCACCCTAATTCTAACCTTAACCCCTAACCTAACCCTCTCTCTAACCCTAACCCTAACCCTCATCCTCACCTTAACCCTCACCCTAATTCTAACCTTAACCCCTAACATAACCCTCTCTCTAACCCTAACCCTAACCCTCACCCTCACCCTAACTCTCACCTAATCCTCACCCTAACTCTAACCACTACCTAACCGAGAACCTCACCCTCAACCTCGCGCTCATCTTTACCCTAACACTCACCCTCACACTACCCTTCACCCTAAACCTAACCCTAATCCTAAACCTCACACTCACCCTCACTCTCACCCTCAGCCGAAAACTAACTCTAAAGCTAATCCTAAACATAACCCTCAGCATTACCCTAACCCTCACCCTTAACCCTAACCCTCACCCTCACCCTAACCCTAACTGTAACCCTCACACTAAACCTAACCCTCACTCTAAACCTAAACTTAAACCTCACCGTATCCCTCACCCTAAACCTAACCCTAACTCTCACCCTAACCCTAATCATCACACTAATCTAGCCATCACCCTAACCCTAACCCACACCATAAACCTGACCTTCACCCCACCCTCAAATGTTAATTTGAGGCTAACTCTCACCCTAACCCTAACCCTCACCCTAAACCTAACCCTCACCCTATCCCTCAACCTAACCCTAACCCTAAGCATCACCCTCACCCTCACCTTAACCAGAACCCTAATCCTAACCCTCAACCTATTCCTAACCCTCACCCTAACCCTAATCCTCACCCTAACACTTTCCCTCACCCTAACACCAACCCTAACCCTAACACTAAGCCTCACACTAACCGTAACAATCACCCTAAGCCTAACATTAACCCTAACCCTAACCCTCACCCTCACCCTAAACCTAACCCTAACCCTAACCCACACCCTCACCCTCACCCTCATCCTCAACCTCACCCTAAGTCTAACCCTAACAATAACCCTAACCCTAAACCTAAACCTAACCCTCAACCTAATGCTAACCCTCACTCTAACCCTCATCCTCACCATCACCCTCACCTTAACCCTAAGCCTAACACTAACCCAAACACTCACCCTAACCTTAACACTAAAGATAACTCTAACCCTCACCCTAACAGTAACCCTAACCCTCACCCTCACCCTAACCCTCACCCTAACACTAACCTTAACCCTAACCCTCACCATTACCTTAAAACTCACCCTAACCCTTAACCTCATCCTCACCCTAAACCTCACACTAAACCTAAACCTCACCCAAACTCTAACCCTAACCGTCACCCTCACCCTCACCCTCATGCTAACCCTAACCCTAACCCTCACCCTAACCCTATAACTCACCCTAACCCTAACCCTAACAATCACCCTCAAGCTCACCTTATCCCTAACCCTAACCCTCACCCTAAACTTCACTCTAACCCTGCTGCTAACTCTAACACTCACCCTAACCCTCACGCTATCACTTACCCACACCATAAACCTAAACCTAACCCTCACCCTCACACTCACTCTAAATCTCACCCTAAACTTAACCCTAACCCAAACACGAAACCCTAACCCTAACCCTCACCCTAACCCTCACCCGAAACCTTAACCCTAACCCTCAAGCTAAGTGTCACCCTATCCCTAACCCTATCCCAAACCCTCACCCTCACCCTAACCCTCACCCTAAACCTTATACTCACCCTCACCCTAACCCTAACCCTTACGCTGATGCTTACAATAACTCTAACCCTCACCCTAAACCTAACCTTACCCCTCACCCTAACCCTCATCCTAACCCTAAATCTAACTCAAAACCTATCCCTAACACTAATCCTAACCCTAACCCTCACCCTCATCATAACTCACCCTAACCCTAACACTCTCAACCTGATCCTAATCCTAATGCTAACCCTCACCCTCACCTTAGCCCTCACCCTAACCCTAATTGTAACCCTAAACCTCATGCAAAACCTTACCCACACGCTAACCCTAATCCTAATTCTAACCCTCACCCTAAACCTACCCCCAACCCTCACCCTAACCATAACCCTCACCTCAACCTCACCCTCAGCCTAACACTAAGCCTAACCCAAACCCTAAACCTAACCCTCACACTCACCCTCACCCTAACAGTAATCCTAACACTAACCCTAACCCTAACCCTAAATCTCAACCTAACCCTCAACCTAACCCTAACCTTAACACTAACCCTAACCCTAACCCACACCCTAACCCTCCCACTAAACATAACTCTAACCCTAAACCTCACACTCACCCTAATCCAAATCCTAACCTTGACCCTAAATCTTACCCTAACCCTAACCCTAACCCTCACCCTTACCCTCACCCTCACCCTCACCATAACCCTAACCCTCACCATAACCCTAACACTAAACCTCACCTTAACATTAATTCTAACCCTCACCCTCACCCTAGCCCTCACTCTAAAAATAATCCTAACCCTAATCCTCATCCTAACACTCACCCTAACCCTAACCCTAACCCTCACCCTAACCCTAATCCTAAACATAACCCTCACTCTAACCCTAACCATAACCCTCACTGTAACCCTAACCCTCATCCTAACCCTCACCCTAACCCTAAACCTCACCCTAACACTAACCCAAATCCTCACCCTCACCCTAGCCCTCACCCTAACCACCATCCTAAACCTAATCCTCATCCTAACTCTCACCCTAAATCTAATCATAACCCTCACCCTAACCCTAATACTAACCCAAACCTTCAACCTACCCCTACGCCTCACCTTGGCTGTAACCCTAACCCTAACCCTCATCCTAACCCTAAACTTAACCCGAACCATAATTCTCACCCAAATGATAACCCTAAGCGGAACGCTTACCCTAACCCTCACCCTCACCCTGAGCTTAATGCTAAGCCTAACCCTAACCCTAAGCCTAACACAAGCACTCACCCTAACACTAACCCTAATCCTAATCCTAACCCTAACCCTAACCCTTACCTTCATCCTAACCCTCACCCTAACCCTAACACTAACACTAACCCTAACCCTAACCCTAACACTAACACTAACCCTCACCCTAACCCTCACCCTTAACGTAACTCTAGCCCTAATTCTCACCCTCACCCTCACCCTAACCCTCACCCTCACCCTCAGCTGAACCCAAAGCCAAAGCCTAACACTAACCCTAACCCTCACCCTCACACTAGCCCTCACCATAACCCTAACTGTAACACTAACCCTAACCCTAACACTCACATTAACCCTAACCCTAACCCTAACTCTAACCCTAAACCTCACCCTGACCCTAACCCTAACCCTAACTCTAATCCTCATCCTAACCCTAACCATAACCCTCAACATCACCCTCACCCTTACCCTTACCTTAACCTTAACCCTAACCCTAACCCTAAGAATAAACCTAACCCTAAACCTAACCCTAAACCTCACCCTCACGGTAACTCTAACCCTAACCCAAACCCTCACACCAACCCAAACTCTGACACTAAACCTAAAACTAAACGTCACCCTAACCTGAACCCTAACCCTATCCCTAACCCTAGCACATACCCTAAGCCTAATCTTAACCCTAACCCTCACTATAACCCTCACTCTAAACATAAACCATACCCTAACCATAAATCTAACCCTCAACTTCATCCTCAGCCTCAGGCTAACACTAACGCTAACCCTAAGCCTCACACTCACAGTCACAGTAACCCTAATCCTAACACTAACCCAAAACCTAACCCTAAAACTAACCCTAACCCTAACCCTCACCCTAAACCTCACTCTAAACCTAACCCTAACCCTAAAACTCACCCTCACCCTAACCCTAATCCTAACCCTAAAAATAACACTAACCCTCACACTCACCCTCACCTTAAACTTAATACTAATCGAACCCTAAACCTAACTGTAACCCTAACTATAACCCTAACCCTAACACTAACACTAACCCTAATCCTCAACCCCACCCTCACCCTCAGCCTAACCCTAAGCCTGTCCCTAACACTAACCCTAACTCTAACCCTAAACCTCACCCTCACCCTAACCCTATCTCTAAACCTAACCCTAAACCTCACCCTGACCCTAATCCTAACCCTCACCTGCACCCTCAGCCTCACCATAACTCTAACCCTAACCCTAACAATAACACTAACTCTAAACCTAACGATCACCCTAAACCAAATCCTCACCCCCACCCTCACCCTCAGCCTAACCCTAAGCCTAAGCCTAACCCTAACACTAACCCTCACCCTCACTCTCACCCTAACCCTAATCCTAACCCTAACCCTATCCCTAAACCTCAACCTAACCCTCACCCTCACCCTAATGCTACCACTAAACCTAACCCTAACCCTCACCCTAACCCTCCCCCTAACCTGAACTCAAACCCTAAACCTCACCAGCACCCTTACACTAAACCTAACCCTAACCCTAAACCTCACCGTAAACCTCACCCTAATGTCACCCTCACCCTCACTCTCAATGTGAACGTAACTCTAACCCTAAACCTAACAATAACAGTAACCCTAACCCTAACAATAACCATAACCCTCACCCTGTGCCTCATCCTCACCGCAAAATTAACACTAACCATAACACTAAAAATAACCCTAAACCTAACCCTAAGCCTAAGCCTAAGCCTAACCCTAACCCTAACCCTCACCCTAACCCAAACCCTAACCCTAAAACTAACCCTAACCCTAACACAAAACCTAACCCTAGCCCTAACCCTAACCCTAAACCTCATCCTAACCCTCACCCTAAACCTAACCCTAATCCTCACCCTAACCCTAACCCTAACCCTCACCCTCACTCTCAGCCAAAGCCTAAGCCTAAGCCTAAGCCTAACCCGAACTCTAAACCTCACCCTAACCCTCACCTTATACCTAACCCTAACACTAATCCTAACTCTAACCCTAAACCTCACCATCACCCTAACCCTAACTTTAACCCTAAACCTAAAACTAAACCTCACCCTAAACCTAAACCTAACCCTCACCCTCAACCTCACCTTAAACCTAACCCTAACCCTAACAATAACCCTAACACTAAACCTAACCGTCACCCTAACCATGACCCTCAACATAACCCTAACCCTCAATCGAACCCTCACCCTCACCCTAAACCTAACCCTAACCCTCACCCTAACCCTAACCCTAAACATAAAACTTACCTACACCTTAACCCTCAGCCTAACTCTAAGCCTAAACCTATCCCTAACCCTCACACTCATCCTCATCATAACAGTAATCCTAATCCTAAGCATAACCCTAACCATAAACCTCAACCTAACCCTCACCCTAATCCTAACCCTAACAATAACCCTAGCCCTAACCTTCAACCTAACCCTCCCCCTTACCCTAAGTCGAACTCTAAACCTCACCCTCACCCTAACCCTCACCCTAACCCTAAACCTCACCCTAACCCTCACCTTCACCGTAACCCTAAACATAACCCAAACCCTCACCCTACCCCTAACCCTAACCCTAACCCGAACCCGAACCCTAAACCTCACCCTAACCCTAAACCTAACCCTCAACCTCAACCTCACCCTAACCGTAAACTTAACCTTAACCATAACACTAACAATAACCCTAACCCCACCCCTAATACTAACCCTCACCCTCACCCAAAACATAACCCTCACCCAAACCCAAACCCTCACCCTAACACTTACCCTCATCCTAACACTAACCCTAACCCATACCCTAACCCTAACCCTAAACCTCGACCGAACCCTCACCCTCAACCTATCCCTAACACTAACCCTAAACCTAACCCTCACCATAACCCTCCCCCTAAACCTATATCTAACCCTAAACATCACCCTCACCCTAACCCTAACCCTAAACCCCACCCTAACCCTAACCCTAACCCTCACCCACACCCTCACCCTCACCATAACTCTAACCCTAACCCTAACAATAACCCTAACCCTAAACCTAACCATCACTCTAACCCTAATACTCACCCCCATCCTCACCCTCAGCCTAATCCTAAGCCTCAGCCTAAACCTCAACCTAACCCTCACCCTCACCCTAACCCTAACACTAACCCTAACCCTAAAACTCACCGTAACCCTCTCGCAAACCTAACTCTAACCCTAACGTCACCCTCGCCCTAACCCTAACCCTAACATTAATCCTAAAACTAACCCTAACCCTAACCCTCAACCTCACCCTCAACCTCACTGTAACTCTAACCCTAACCCTAACAATAACAGTAACCCTAACCCTAACCCACACCCTAACCATAACCCTCACCCTCACCCTCAGCCTCACCCTCAATGCAAACTTCACCCTAACCATAACCCTAACAATAACCCTAACCATACCCTAATCCTCAGCCTCACCATCACCCTCAGCCTAACCCTAACTTAACCCTAACCCTAACTCTAACACAAAACCTAACCTCACTGTAACCATAACCGTAACCCTAACCCTAACACATACCCTAACCCTAAACCAAACCCTAAACCTAAACCTAATCCTCAGCCTCACCCTCACCCTAACCCAAAACATAACCCTAACCCTCACCCTACCCCTAAGCCTAACCCAAACCTAACCCTCACACTCACCCTCACCCTAACCCAAATCCTATACATAACCCTATCCTAACCCTAACCCTCACCCTAACCCTCATCCTAGCCCTCACCCTAAACCTAATCCTAACCCTAAACCTCATCCTAACACTTACGCTAATCCTAAACCTAAACCTCACCCTAACCCGAACCCTAACCCTCCCCCTCATGCTCGGCCTAAGCCTAAGCCTAAGCCAAAGCCTAACCCTAACCCTCACCCTATCCCTAACCCTATCACTAACCTTAACTCTACCCCTAAACCTCACCCTCATCCTAAGCCTAACTCTAACATGAACCGAAACCTAAACCTCATCCTAACCCTAAACCTAACCCATACCCTCACCCTTACCGTACCCGTATAAACCTAACCCTAACAATAACCCAAACCCTAACCCTAACCCTCAACCTAACCCTATCCCTCAGCCTAATATTTACCCTCACCCTAACACTAACCCTAACGCTAACACTACCGCTCCTTCTAACCCTAAAAATCACCCTAAAACTCACCCTAACCCTAATTCTACCCCTAAACCTCACCCTCACTCTAACCCTAATTCTAACTCTACCCCTAACACTAAACCACACCCTAAACTAACCCTAACCCTCACCCTCAACCTCACGGTAACCGTAACCCTAACCCTAAACCTAACAATAACCATAACCCTAAACCTAACCCTCAGCATAACCATAACCCTCACGCTAATCCTAACCCTCAACATAACACTTACCCTCACCCTAACACTAACCCTAACCCTAACACTAACCCTCACACTAACCCTAACCCTCACCCTTAACCTAAATCTCATCCTAACCCTAACCCTAACTCTAACCCTAAACCTCACCCTCACCCTAACCCTAACTCTAACCCTAAACTGAAACCTAAACCTCAACCTAACCCTAACCCTCACCCTCACCCTCACCCTCAACATAACCCTAACCCTAACCCTAACCCTAACCCTAACCCTAACCCTCATCCTAACCATAACCTTCACCCTAACCCTAACCCTCACCCTAACACTAACGCTAACCATAACACTAAACCTCACACTCACCCTAACAATCACCCTAACCCTAAACCAAACCCTAACCCTAACTCTCACCCTCACCCTAGCCCTCAACCTAACCCTAACCCTCATCCTCACCCTTAACCTCACACTAACCCTAACACTAATCCTG
The DNA here is from genome assembly GCF_024711535.1 of Dipodomys merriami. Classification (NCBI taxonomy): domain Eukaryota; kingdom Metazoa; phylum Chordata; class Mammalia; order Rodentia; family Heteromyidae; genus Dipodomys; species Dipodomys merriami. The sequence continues at coordinate 34,219 of NW_027202396.1, forward strand.
AATCTAACCCTCACCCTCACCTTAATCCTAACCCTCACCAGTACCATAACACTCACCCTCAGCCTAAACCTCACCTTTACCCTTACGGTCACCCTCAACCTAACCCTCACCATAGCATAAATCCTCATCCTAACCCTCACCCTAACGGCAACCCCAACCACCACCCTAACCCTAACCCTCACCCTCACCCTCAGCCTAAGCCTAACGCTAAGCCTAATCCTAACCCTAAACCTAACCCTCACCCTCAACCTTGCCCTCACCCTAACCCTAATCCTAACCCTAACCCTCATCCTAAGCCTTAACCTAACCATAGCCCTAACCATCATACTAAACGTAATCCTCATCCCCACCCATACCCTCAGCCTAACCGTAAGCCTAAGCCAAACCCTAACCCTAACCCTCACATTCACCCTCACCTTCAACATAATCCTAAACCTAACCCTAACATTAAACCTCAACCTAACCCTCACCCTAACCCTAACACTAACCCTAACCATAACACTCAACCTAACCCTCCCCCTCACCTTAACTTTAAACCTAAACCTCACCCTCACCCTAACCATAATCCTAAACTTAAACCTCACCCTAACCCTGATCCTAACCCTCACCCTCACCCTCACTCTTACTGTAACTCTAACCCTAACCTTAACTATAATTCTAACCCTAAACCTAACCCAAACCCTGAACCTCACCCTAACTCTAAACCTAACATAAACCCTCACCCTAATCCTAATCCTAACCCTCAGCCTCACCTTAACCTTAACCCTAAACCTCACCCTAAACCTAACCCTAACACTCACCCTAACTCTAGTCCTCCCCCTAACCCTAATGCTAACCTAAACCTCATCCTAACACTCACCCTAACCCTAAAACACTAACACTAACACTCACCCTCACCCTCATGCTCTGCCTAAGCCTCCGCCTCAGCCTAAGACTAACCCTGACCCTCACACTCACCCTCACCCTAACCCTAACCCTAACACTAACCCTAACCCTAACCCTCACACTAACCCTCACCCTAACTATAACCCTAAACCTCACCCTCACCCTAACCCTAAATCTCACCCTGACCCTCACCCTCTGCCTAACATTAAGCCTAACCCTAACCCCAACTCTAACCCAAACACTAAACCTAATCCTCACCCTACACCTCACCCCAAACCTAACCCTAACCCTCACACTCACCCTAGCCCATACACAAACCCTAAGCATAAGCCTAACCATCACAATAACCCTCACTCTAACCCTAACACCAAAACTCACCCTAACCGTAACCCTCACCCTCAACCTCACCCTAACTCTAACCCTAAGCCTAATCCTTATCCTAACCCTCACACTCACCCTAACCCTAACCCTAACCCTAATCCTAAACCTCACCATAAACCTAAACCTTACCCTAACACTTACCCTCACCCTAACATTAACACTAACCCTAACACTAACCCTCACACTAACGCTAACAATCACCCTAAACCTAAACCTCACCCTATCCCTAAAGCTAACCCTCACCTTCACCCTAGCCCTCAACCTAACCCTAACACTCATCCTCACCTAAACCTCACACTAACCCAAACACTAATCCTCAACCTAAACCTCACCCTCACCCTAACCCTAACCCCGATCCTCACCCTAACCATAACCCTCACCTCAATCTCACCCTCAGCCTAACACTAAGCCTAACCCAAACCCTAACCCTAACCCTCACACTCACCCTCACCCTAACCCTAATCCTAACCCTAACCCTCACCCTAACCCTTACCCTAAAAATAACCCTAACCCTAACCCTCACGCCAACCCTCCCCCTAACCCTAACTCTAACCCTAAACCTCACACTCACCCTAACCCAAATCCTAACCCTGAACCTAAACCTCACCCTAACCCTAATCCTAACCCTAACTCTTACCCTCACCCTCACCCTCACCGTAACCCTAACCTTAAACCTCACAATAACACTAATCCTAACCCTAAACCAAACCCTAACCCTAATCCCATACCTAACCCTCACCCTCAGTCTCACCGTCTCTGCAAAGGTAGCCAGAACAATAACACTTACAATAATCCTAACTCTAACCCTAATCCTAACCCTCACCCTCACCCTAACCTTCATCCTAACCATAACCCTCACCCTAAACCTAAGTCTCACCCTTACCATAACCATGACCCTCACCCTAACCCTAACCCTAACTCTCACCCTAACACTAACTCTAACACTAAATCTCACCCTCACACTCACCCTATCCCTCACCCTCACCCTCACCCTCATCTTAACCCAAAGCCAAAGCCTAACGCTAACCTTAACCCGCACCCACACACTAGCCCTCACCATAACCCTAACTGTAACACTAACCCTAACACTAACACTCACACTAACCCTAACCCTAAGCCTAACTCTTACCCTAAACTTCACCCTGATCCTAACCCTAACCCTAACCCTAACTGAAAATCTCATCCTAACCCTAACCCTAACCCTCAACATCACCCTAAACCTCACCCTTACCTTAACCTTAACCCTAACCCTAACCCTAAGAATAACCCAAACCCTAAACCTAACCCTAAACCTCACCGTAACTCTGACCATAACCCAAACCCTCACCCTAACCCTAACTCTGACACTAAAACTAACGCTAAATGTCACCCTAACCCTAAACCTAACCCTAACCCTCATGCTAGCACATACCCTAACCCTAATCCTAACCCTAACCCTAACTCTAACCCTCACACTCACCCTCAACCTTAATCCTAATCCTAACACTAAACCTTACCCTAACCCTAACTCTAACCCTAACCCGAACCCTAACCCTAACCCTAATCCTCAACCCCACCCTCATCCTCAGCCTAACCCTAAGCCTATCCCTAACATTAACCCTAACTCTAACCCTAAACCTCACCCTCACCCTAACCCTATCTCTAAACCTAATCCTAAATCTCACCCTGACCCTAATCCTAACCCTCACCCCCACCCTCCACCTCACTGTAACTCTAACCCTAACCCTAACAATAACACTAACCCTAAACCTAAGGATCACCCTAACCCTAACCCTCACCCCCACCCTCACCCTCAGCCTAAGCCTAACCCTAACACTAACCCTCACCCTCATTCTCACCCTAACCCTAACCCTAACCCTAAACCTCACCGGAAACCTCACCCTAATCCTCACCCTCACCCTCACTCTCACAGTGACCGTAACTCTAACCCTAACCCTAACAATAACAGTAAACCTAACCCTAACACTAACAATAACCATAAACCTCACCCTGTGCCTCACCCTCACCGCAAATGTAACACTAACCATAACACTAACAATAACCCTAAACCTAACCCTAAGCCTAAGCCTAAGCCTAACCCTAACCCTAACCCTCACCCTAAACCTAACCCTAACCCTAACCCACACCCTATCCCTAACCCTAACCCTAACACTAAACCTAAACCTAACCTTAACCCTAACCATAAACCTCATCATAGGACTCATCCTAAACCTAACCCTAACCCTAACCCTCACTCTCGGCCTAAGCCTAAGCCTAAGCTTAAGCCTAACCCGAACTCTAAACCTCAACCTAACCATCACCTTTACCTAACCCTAACACTAACCCTAACTCTAAACCTAAACCTCACCATCACCCTAACCCTAACTCTAACCCTAACACTAAAACTAAACCTCACCCTAACCCTAAACCTAACCCTCATCCTCAACTTCACTGTAACCCTAACCCTAACCCTAACAATAACCCTAACATTAAACCTAACCCTCAGCCTCACCATAACCCTCAACATAACCCTAACCCTCAATCTAACCCTCACCCTCACCCTAACCCTAACCCTAAACCTCCCCCACACCCTAACCCTAAACGTAACCCTAACCCTCACCGTAACCCTCACCGTAACCCTAACCCTAATCCTAACCCTAAACCTAATTCTAAACCTAAACCTAACCCTAACACTAACACTAACCCTAACTCTAACCCTAAACCTCACCCTCACCCTAACCCTAACTCTAACCCTAACCTGAAACCTAAACCTCATCCTAACCCTAACGCTCACCCTCACCCTCAACATAACCCTAACCCTAACCCTAACAATAAACCTAAACCTAACCCTAACCCTCATCATAACCATAGCCTTCACCCTAACCCTAACCCTCACTCTAACACTTACCCTCACCCTAACACTAACCCTAACCATTACACTAAAACTCACACTAACCCTAATCATCACCCTAACCCTAAACCTCACCCTAACCCTAACTCTCACCCTCAACCTATCCCTCAACCTAACCATAACCCTCATCCTCACCCTTAACCTCACACTAACCATAACACTAATCCTGAATCTAACCCTCAACCTCACCCTAACCCTAACCCTCACCTTACCATAACCCTCACCCTCAGCCTAACCCTCACCTTTACACTTACAGTCACCCTAACACTAACACTCACCCTCAACCTCAGCCTCAGCCTAACCCTAAGCCTAAGCCTAACCCTAACCCTAACCCTAACCCTCACCCTCACCCTAATCCTAACCCTAACCCTCATCCTAACCCTTAACCTACCATAACCCTAACCATCATTCTAAACCTAATCCTCATACACACCCAAACCCTCAGCCTAACCTTAAGCCTAAGCCAAACCCTAACCCTAACCCTCACACTCACTCAACCGTCAACCTAATCCTAAACCTAACCCTAACCCTAACATTAAACCTCAACCTAACCCTCACCCTAACCCTAACACTAACCCTAACACTCAACCTAACCCTCCCCCTAAACCTAACTCTAACCCTAAGCCTCACCCTCACCATAACTATAATCCTAAAACTAAACCTCACCCTAACCCTGATCCTAACACTCACCCTCACCCTCACCCTTACTGTAACTCTAACCCTAACCTTAAATATAACACTAACCCTAAACCTAACCCAAACGCTGAACCTCATCGTAATATTAACCCTAACAAAAACCCTCACCCTAATCCTAATCCTAACCCTCAGCCTCACCTTAAACCCTAACCCTCACCCTAACCCTAACACTCACCCTCACCATAACCCTAACCTTAACCCTAAACATCACACTAACGCTAACCCTAACCCTCAGCCTAACTCTAGCCCTCCCCCTAATCCTAATGCTAACCCTAAACATCATCCTAACACTCACCCTAACTCTAAAACCCTAACACTAACACTCACCCTCACCCTCATGCTCCGCCTAAGCCTCCGCCTCAGCCTAAGACTAACCCTGACCCTCACACACCCTCACCCTAACCCTAACCATAACACTAACCCTAACCCTAACCTTCACACTAACCCTCCCCCTAACCCTAACTCTAACCCTAAACCTCACACTCACCCTAACCCTAATCCTAAACCTGACACTAAATCTCACCCTAACCATAACCCTAACCCTCACCCTTACCCTCACCCTCACCCTCTCCTTAACTCTAACCCTAACCTTAACAATAACACTAATCTTAACTCGAAACCTAAACCTAACCCTAATCCTATCCATAACCATCACCCTCAGCCTCACCATCACTGCAAAAGTCACCAGAACTATAACACTAATACTCCTAACCCTAACCCTAATCCTAACAATCACCCTCACCCTAACCCTAATCCTAAACCTAATCCTCACTCTAACCCTAACCCTAACCTCACCATAACCCTAACCCTCATCCTAACCCTCACCCTAACATTAACCCTAACCCTCACCCTAGCCTTCACGCTAACCCTAATCCTAACCCTAACCCTCATTCTAACTCTAACCCTAACCCTCACCATAACCCTCACACTCACCCTAACCCTCATCCTCACCCTAACCCTCACCCTAACCCTAACCCTCACCCTCACCATAACCCTAACCCTCATCCTAACCCTAACCCTAACCCTAAACCTAAACCTAAACCTCACCCTAACAATAACCCTAACCCTCACCCTCACCATATCTCTAACCCTAATACTAACCCTTAGCCTCACCTTAACCCTTACCCTAACTCTAACCCTAAATCTCACCCTAATGCTAAACCTAACCCTCACCCTAAATCTAGCCCTCACCCTAACTCCAATGCTAAACCTAAACCTTATCCTAACACTCACCGTAACCCTAAAACCCTAACCCTAACCCTCACCCTCACCCTCACGCTCTGCCTAAGCCTCCGCCTCAGTCTAAGACTAACCGTGACCCTCACACTCACCCTCATCCTAACCCTAACAGTAACACTAACCCTAACCCTAACCCTCACACTAACCCTTACCCTAATGCTAACTCTAACCCTAAACCTCACCCTTACCCTAACCCTAAACCTCACCCACACCCTCCCCATCTGCCTAACATTAAGCCTAACCCTAAACCCAACCCTAACCCTAACACTAACCCTACCCCTCAACCTACCCCTCACCCCAACCCTAACCCTCACCCTCACCCTAGCCCATACCCAAACCCTAAGCCTAAGCCTAACCCTCATCCTAACCCTCACTCTAACCCTAACCCCAACACTCACCCTAACCTTAACCCTCACCCTCACCCTAACTCTAAACCTAACCTTAACCCTAACCCTAACCCTCACACTCACCCTCACCTTAACCCTAACCCTAATCCAAACTAACACTAACCCTCAACCCCACACTAAAACTCACCCTATCCCCAACCCTAACCCTAACACTAACCCTAACCCTCACCATACCCCTCACACTAACCCTAAGCCTAACCCTCACCCTCAACCTAGCCCATACCCAAACCCTAAGCCTAAGCCTAACCCTCATTCTAACCCTAAACCCAACACTCACCCTAACCCTAACCCTCACCCTCACACTCACCCTAATTCTAAACCTAACCCTAACCTTAACCCTAACCCTCACACTCATCCTCACTTTAACCCTAACCCTAATACTAACCCTAACACTAACCCTCACACCCACACTAAACCTCACCCTAACTCTAACCCTAACACTAACCCTAACCCTAACCTTAAACCTCAGCCTCACCCCAACCCTAACTCTAACCCTAAACCTCACCCTCACCCTAAACCTAACCCTAACCCTAATCCTAAACCTCACCCTAAACCTAAACTTTACCCTAACACTTACCCTCACCCTAACACTTACACTAACCTTAACACTAACACTCATACTAACGCTAACAATCACCCTAAACCTAAACCTCACCCTAACCCTAACCCTAAACCTCACCCTCACCCTAGGCCTCACCCTAATCCTAACTCTCATCCTCACCCTAAACCTCACACTAACCCTAACACTAATCCTCAATCTAACCCTCACCCTCACCCTAACCCTAAGCAGAACCCTCACAATTACAATAACCCTCACCCTCAGCCTAACCCTCACCTTTACTCTGTCACCCTCATCCTAACCCTCACCCCAAAGCTAACCCTCATCCTAACCCTCACACTAACCGTAACCCTAACCATCACCCTAACCCTAACCCTCACCCTCGACTTCAGCCTCAGCCTAACCCTAAGCCTAAGCCTAACCCTAATCCTCATCCTAACTCTCAACCTAACCATTACCGGAACCATCAATCTAAACCTAATCCTCATCCCCACCATCACCCTCAGCCTAACCCTAAGCCTAAGCTTAACCCAAACAGTAACCCTCACACTCACCCTCAGCATAACCCTAATCCTAACCCTAACCTTAACCCTAAACCTAAACCTCAACCTAACCCTCACCCTAACACTAACCCTAAGTCTCACCCTCACTTTAGTCCTCAACATAACCCTCACCTCAAACCTAACCCACACCCTCAATGTAACCCGAAACTTAACCCTCCCCCTAACCCTACGCCTAAACCTAAACCTCACCCTAACCCTAACACTAAATCTCACCCTCACCCTAGCCCTCACTGTAACCCTAATTGTAACCCTAAACCTCATTCTAACCCAAACCCTAACCCTATCCCTAAACCTCGCCCTAATCCTAAACCTAATAGTAACCCTCAAACTAATGCTAACCCTGACACTCAATGTAATACTAACCCTAAACCTCAAACTAACACCAACCCTCACACTCACAATCGCCCTCAGCCTAAACCGAAGCCTAATCCTAACCCTAACCCTAACCCTCATACTCACCTTCACCCTAACCCTAATCCTAACCCTGACACTAAACCTCACCCTAACCCTAACCCTAACCCTAACGCTTACCCTCACCCTTACCTTCACTTTAACTCTAACCCTATACCCTAACAATAACACTAATCCTAACTCGAAACTTAACCTAACCCTAATCCTATCCCTAACCCTCACCCTCAGCCTCACCATCACTGCCAAGGTAACCAGAACCATAACACTAACAATAATCCTAACCCTAAACCTAATCCTAACCCTCACCCTCACCCTAACCCTCATCCTCAACCTACCTCTAACCCTAACCCTAACCCTTTCCCTCACCATAACCCTAACCCTCATCCTAACCGTCACCCTTACCCTAACACTAACACTTAACCTCACCCTAAAAATAACCCTAACCCTCACCCACACCCTAGCCCTCGCCCTAACACTAATCCTAAACCTAATCCTCATCCTAACTCTCCCCCTAATCCTTAACTGAAAACCTAACTCAAAACCTTCACCCTAACCCTAAACATAACCCGAACCATAACTATCACCCAAATGCTAACCCTAACCTGAACCCTAACCCTAAACCTCAACCTCACTCTCAGCTTAATGCTAAGGCTAATCCTAACACTAAGCCTAACCCAAGCACTCACCCTAACACTACCCCTAATCGTAATCCTAAACCTAACCCTAACCCTCACCCTCATCCTAACCCTCACCCTAACCCCAAGCCTAACACTAACCCTAACCCTAACCCTCACCCTAACCCCAACCCTAACACTAACCCTAACCCTAACACTAACCCTCACCCTAACCCTAACACTAACACTAAACCTAACCCTAACCCTCACCCTCATCCCTCACCCTAACCCCAAGCCTAACACTAACCCTAACCCTAACCCTCACCCTAACCCCAACCCTAACACTAACCCTAACCCTAACCCTAACCCTCACCCTAACCCTAACACTAACACTAACCCTAACCCCAACCCTCACCCTAACCCTAACCCTAACCCTCAAGCTCACCCTAACCCTAACCCTAACACTAACCCTCACACTCACCCTCAATTTAATCCTAATCCTAATCCTAACCCTAATCTTCACCTTCAACCTAACCCTCACCCTAACCCTACCCCTAACAGCAACACTAACCCTAACCCTAACCCTAACTCTCACCCTATCCCTAAGCCTAACCCTACCCCTAACCGTAACCCTCACACTCACCTTCAATCTAAACCTGATCCTAAACCTAACCCTCACCTTTACCCTTACTGTCACCCTCACCCTAACCCTACCCTTAACACTATCACTAACCCTAACCCTAACCCTCACCGTAACCCTAAACCTAAACCTCACCCTAACCCTAACCCTAACCCTCACACTCACGCTCGGTCTAAGCCTAAGCCTAACCCTAAGCTTAAGCATAACCCTAACCCTCACACTGACACTCACCCTAACCCTAACACTATCACTAATGCTAACTCTAACCCTAAACTTCACCCACACCCTAAACCTAACTCTAACCCTAACCCTAAACATAAACCACACCCTAAACCTAACCCGAACTCTCACCCTCACCATAAATGTAACACTAACCCTAACCTAACAATAACCCTAACCCTAACCCTAACCCTCATTCTAACCATAACCCTCACCCTAAACCTAACCCTCAAAGTAACACTTACCCTCACCCTAACACTAACCCTAACCCTAACACTAACACTCAAACTAACCCTAACAATCACCCTAACATTAAACCTCACCCTAAGCCTAACCCTAAAGCTCACCCTCAACCTAGCCCTCACCCTAACCCTAACCCTCATCCTCACTCTAAACCTCACACTAACCCTAAACCTAATCATCAATCTTTTTTTTTTTTTTTTTAAATTGTATTTTATTTTATTTGAGAACATATTGTACAGAGGGGCTACAATTACATGGGCAGAATAATGCATACATTTCTTACCAAGCATTGCAGCCTCCTCCTTTGTTTACCCTTCACTTCCCTTCCCTGCCTCCCCCCTCCCCCCACCCAATTTTACCCCCCTCCCCCCACCCAATTATACCCCCCTCCCCCCACACACACCGACATTGTAAAGCTGGTTTTGACATGACATTTTGTACTTCTCATTGTTGCAACAGGTCCACCTGAATCCTTAAACGACTTGTAACCTCACCCTCACCCTAACCCTAACCCTAACCCTAGACCTTACCTTAATCCTTACTCTCAGCCTAACCCTCAGATTTTCCCTTACCGTCACCCTCACCCAAATCCCTCACCCTAACCATAACCCTCTTCCTAACCTTCACCCTGACCATAATCCTAAGCATCACCCTAACCCTAACCCTGACCCTCAACCTCACCATCAGCCTAACCCTAAAGCCTAAGCCAAACCCTCACACTAACCCTCATCCTCACCCTAGCCCTCACCCTAAGCCTAATCCTAACCCTAACCTTAATCATAACCCTAAACCTAACACTAACCCTAACCATCACACAAAACCTAATCCTCATCCCCACTCTCACCCACAGCCTAACCCTAAGTCTAAGCCTAACCCTAACCCTAACCCTCACACTCAACCTCACCATAACCCTAATCCTAAACCTAACCCTAACCCTAACCCTAAACCTCAAGCCAACCCTCACCCTAACCCTAACCCTAACACTAAACCTAACCCTAACCCTCACCCTAACTATCTCCCTAACCCTTACTCTAACCCTAAACCTCACCCTCACCCTAACCCTAAACCTCAGCCTCACCCTCACCCTCACCATAACTCTAACCCTAACCCTAACAATAAACCTAACCCTAACACTAACCTTAACGCTCATCCTCACCGTAACCCTAAACCTAACCCAAGCCCTCACCCTAACCCTAACCCTAACCCTAACCCTCACCCTCAGCCTCACAGTCACCGAAAACTTAACCATAACACTAATAACCCTAATCCTAACCCTAATCCTAACCATCACCCTCACCCTAAACCTAACCCTAACCTTCACCCTAATCCTAAACCTCAACCTCACCATAACCCTAACCCTAACACTCACCCTAACCCTAAACCTAACCCTAATCCTAAACCTTGCCATAATGTTAACCCTAACCCTCACACTCAACCTTGCCCTCATCCTAACCCTAATCCTAACCCTAAACCTTATCCAATCCCTCACCCTAATCCTAACCCTAAACCTGACCCTAACCATAACCCTCACCCTCATCCTCAGCCTAACCCTAAGCCTAAGCCTAACCCGAACCCTAACCCTCACACTCAACCTCATCCTAACCCTAATCCTAATCCTAAGACTAACACTAACCCTAACACTAACCCTCAACCTAACCCACCCCCAACCCTAACTCTAAACCTAAACCTCACCCTCACCGTAACCCTAACCCTCACCATCACCCTCACCCTCAGCCTAAACCTAAGCCTAACCCTAACCCTCACCTTAGCTCTCACCCTAACCCACCCACTAACCCTAACTCTAAACCTAATCCTCACCCTCAACCTAACCCTAAACCTAAACCTCACCCTAAATCTCACCGTAAGCCTAACCCGCACCCTCACCCTCACCCTCACCGTAACTCTAAACCTAACCCTCACAATAACACTAACCATAACCCTAACCCTAACCATAAATCTCACCCTCAGCCTCACCCTCACTGCAAACTTAAACCTATCCATAACACTAATATTAACCCTTACCCTAACCCTAACCCTAACTCTAACCCTAACCCTATCCCTAATCCTCACCCCACCCTCACCCTCAGCCTAACCCTAAGCCTAACCCTAACCCTAACCCTAACTTTAACCCTAAACCTCACCCTAACCCTATCTCTAAACCTAACCCTAAACCTCAGCCTAACCCTAACCCTAACCCTACCCACACACTCACCCTCATGGTAACTCTAAACCTAACCCTAACCATAACACTAACCCTAACCCTAACCATCACCCTAAACCTAATCCTCACCCCCAGCCTCAACCTCAGCCTAAATGTAAGCCTAAGCCTAACCCTAACCCTCACCCTCACCCTCACCCTAACCCTAATCGTAACCCTAAATCTATCCCTAACCCTCACCCTCCCCCTCCCCCTCCCCCGAATTCTAACCCTAAACCTCACCAGCACCCTAACCCTAACCCTAACCCTAACACTAAACCTCACCCTAAAACTCACCTTAACCCTCACCCTCACTCTCAACATGACCATAACTCTAACCCTAACCCTAACAATAATACTAACCCTAACCCTAACCCTAACCGTAATACTAACCATAAACCTCACCCAGAGCGTCACCCTCACCGCAAACTTAACACTAATCATAACACTAACAATAACCCTAACCCTAACCCTAAACCTAAACCTCACCCTAACACTAAACCTTACCCTTACCCTCACCCTCACCGCAACATTAACCCTAACCCTAAACCTAACAATAACCGTAAACCTAACACTAACCTTAACCATAAACATAACCCTCACCTAACGCTAACCCTCACCCTAAAACTAACCCTAGTCCTAACACTAACCCTCACACTGACCTTAACACTAATCCTCAATCTAATTCTCACCCTCACCCTAACCCTAAACCTAATACTCACCTTAACCCTCAACTTGACCCTTACTGTCAACCTTATCCTAACCCTCACCCTAACACCAATCCTCATCCTAACCCTCACCCTAACCATGACCCTAACCATCATGCTAACCCTAACCCTCAACCTCACCCTCAGCCTCAGCCTAACCCTAAGCCTATGCCTAACTCTACCCTAATCCTCACCCTCACCCTAGACCTCACCCTAACTCTAATCCTAACACTGACCCTCATCCTAACCCTAACCCTAACCCTAAAAATAACCCTAAACTTAACCCTAACCCTCATTCTCACCATAACACTCACCCTAACCTTAAACCTCACCCTAACAATTACCCTCACCCTAACACTAACCCTAAGCCTAAAACTAACCCTCACACTAACCCTAACGATCACCCTAACCCTAACACTCACCCTAACCCTAAACCTAACCCTTATCCTCACCCTACACCTCAACCTAATCCTAATCCTCATCCTCACTCTAAACCTCACACTAACCCCAAAAACTAATCCTCAATCTAAACCACACCCTAACCCTAACCCTAAACCTCACCCTAACCCTAACCCTCACACTTACTGTAATCCTAATTCTCAGCCTAACCCTCAACATTACCTTTACTGTCACCCTCACCCTAACCCGCACACTAACCCTAACCCTCATCCTAACCCTCACCGTGACCATAACCCTAAGCAAGCATCACCCTAATCCTAAACCTCACCCACAACCTAACCCTAACACTCACTCTCACACTAACCCTCACACTAACACTAACTCTATCCCTAAACCTCACCCTCACCCTAACCCTAACCCTCATCCTCACCCTCAACCTCAGCCTAACCCTAAGCCTAACCGTAACCCTCACCCTAACCCTCACACTCAACCTCACAGTAACCCTAATCCTAATCCTAACCATAACCCTAACCCTCACCCTAACCCTAACACTAACCCTAACATTAACCCTAACACTAACCCTAACCCTAACACTCACCCTAACCCTAACTCTAAAATTAAACCTCACCCTCAAACTAACCCTAACCATAAACCTCACCCTAAACCTAACCCTAAACCTCGCACTCACCCTAGCCCTCAGCCTAACCCTAATCCTAACACTAACCCTCAACCTAACCTTCACCCTAACCCTAATCCTAACACTCACCCTAAACCTAACCCTCACACTCAACCTCACCCTCAGCCTAACCCTAAGCCTAACCCTTAACCTAACCCTAACCCACACACTCACCCTCACCCTAACCCTAATCCTAAACCTAACCCTAACCCTCACACTAACCCTTATCCTAATCCTATCCTAACACTAACCCTAACCATAACCGTCAACCTAACCCTCACACTAAGCCTATCGAACCCTAAACCTCACCCTACCCCTAACCCTAACTCTAACTCTAACCCTAACCCTAAACCTCACCCTAACCCTAACCCTAACAATCACCCTCACCCTCATCCTCAACGCAACCCTAAATCTAAAATTAAAAATATCCCTTACACGAACCCTAACCCTCAACCTAACTGTAACCCTCACCCTAACCCTAACCATCACCCTAACACTAACGGTAACCCTAACACTAACCCTCACACTAACCCTAAACCTCACCCTAACCCTAACCCTAACCCTAACCATCAACCTCACCCTAGCCCTCACCCTAACCCTAATTCTAACTCTTACCATTACCTAACCCTCAACCCTTATCCTTACCCTAAACCTCACACTAACCCTAACCCTAATCCTCAATCTAACCCTCACCCTCACCCTAACCCCTAACCGTCACACTTACCCTAACCCTCACTCTAACCCTAACCCTCACCCTTATCTTAAGCCTCACCTACAGCCTAACCCTCAAATTTACCCTTACCTTCACTCTCACCTTAACACTCAGTCTATCCCTAAACCTCATCCTAAACTTCAAGCTAACCAAAACACTAACCATCACCCTAAACCTAACCCTCACACTCAATCTCACCCTCACCCTAACCCTAATCCTAACCCTAACCCTAATCCTAACCCTAACCCTCACCCTCAGCCTCATGCTCTCTCCAAAAGTAACCTTAAACATAACACTAACAATAAACCTAACCCTAACCCCTATCCTAACCCTCCACTACACCCTAACCCTAATCCTAACTCTAACCCTCACCCTCAGCCTCACACTCACTCCAAAAGTAACCTTAACCATAACACTAACAATAAACGTAACCCTAACCCCAATCCTAACCCTCCACCTCACCCTAACCCTAATCCTAACCCTAACCCTCACCCTCAGCCTCACCCTCACTCCAAAAGTAACCTTAACCATAACACTAACAATAAACCTAACCCTAACCCCAATCCTAATCCTCAACCTCACCATAACCCTAATCCTAACCCTAACACTCACCCTAACCCTAATCCTCACCCTCACTGTAACCCTAAACCTCATCCTACCCCTCACCCTAACCCTAATCCTCACCCTCACTGTAAAACTAACCCTCACCCCCAACATCACCCTCAGCCTAACCCTAAGCCTAAACCTAACCCTAACCATAACCCTCACACACACCCTCACCCTAACCCTAATCCTAAACCTAACCCTATCCCTAAAAATCAACCTAACCCTAACCCTAACCTTAACCCTCCCAATAACCCTAACTCTAAACCTAATCCTCACCCTCAACCTAACACTAACACTAAACCATACCCTAAATCTCACCGTAACCCTAACCCTCACCCTCAACCTCACTGAAACTCTAAACCTAACCTTAACAATGACACTAACCATAACCCTAACCCTAACCATAAACCTTACCCTAAGCCTCACTCTCACTGCAAACTTAAACCTAACCGTAACACTAACATTAACCCTTACCCTAACCCTAACCCTAACTCTAACCCTAAACCTAACCCTAGTCCTCACACCCACCCTCACCCTCATCCTAACCCTAAGCCTAACCCTAACATTAACCCTATCTTTAACCCTAAACCTCACCCTCACCCTAACACTATCTCTAAACCTAACCCTAAACCTCAGCCTAACCCTAACCCTAACTGTACCCGCACCCTCACCGTCACAGTAACTCTAACCCTAACCCTAAAAATAACACTAACCCTAACCCTAACAATCACCCTAACCCTAATCCTCACCCCCAGCCTCACCCTCAGCTTCACCCTAAGCCTAAGCCTAACCATAACCCTCACCCTCACCCTCATCCGAACCCTAATCCTAACCCTAACCCTATCCCTAAACCACAACCTAACCCTCACCCTCACCCTAATACTAACACTAAACCTAACCTTAACCCTCACCCTAACCCTCCCCTCACCCTAACTCTAAACCTAAACCTCACCAGTACCCTAAACCTAACCCTAACCCTAACCCTAAACCTCACCCTAAACCTCACCCTAACCTTCACCCTCACACTCACCATGACTGAAACTCTAACCCTAACCCTAAAAATAATACTAAACCTAACCCAAACACTAACACTAACCATAACCCTCACCCTTAGCCTCACCCTCGCCGCAAACTTAACACTAACCATAACACTAACAATAACCCTAACCCTAACCCTAAGCCAAACCCTAACCCTTACCCTAACCCTAACCCTCACCCTAACCCTAACCCTAATCCTAACCGTAAAACTAACCCTAACCCTCAACCTAAACCTAAACCTCATCCTAAACCTCACCCTAAACATAGCCCTAACCCTCCTCCTAAACCTAACCCTAACCCTAACTCTAACTCTCACCCTAACCCTCACACTAACCTTAACCCTAACACTAACCCTAACTCTAACCCTAAACCTCACCAACACCCTAAACCTAACTCTAA
This sequence comes from Dipodomys merriami, assembly GCF_024711535.1. Taxonomy (NCBI): domain Eukaryota; kingdom Metazoa; phylum Chordata; class Mammalia; order Rodentia; family Heteromyidae; genus Dipodomys; species Dipodomys merriami. The sequence continues at coordinate 50,700 of NW_027202396.1, forward strand.
ACCTAACCCTAAATATAAACCTCACCCTAACCCTAACCTAACCCTCACCCTCACCCTCAGCTTAACCGTTACCCAAACCCTAGAATAACCCTAACCCAAACCCTAACCCTAACCCTCACCCTCACCCTAACCCTAACCCTAACCCAAGCCCTCACCCTAAACCTAACCTTAACACTAACCCTAAACCTCACCATAACCCTAAACCTAAACCTCACCCTCAGCCTCAGCCTCACCTTAAATTTAACATTAATCATAACACTAACAATAACCCTAACCCTAAACCTAATCCTAACCCTCAACCTCACCCTAACACTAACCTCAACCCTAACACTCACCCTAATCCTAAACCTAACCCTAATCCTAAATCTCGCCATAATTCTAACCCTAACCCTCCCCCTAACCCTTGCCCTCATCCTAACCCTAATCCTTACACTAAACCTCATCCTAACCCTCACCTTAATGCTAACCCTAACCCAATCCCTCACCCTAACCCTAACACTCAACCTCAAACTCAGCCTAACCCTAACGCTAACCCTCACACTCAAACTCACCCTAACCCTAATCCTAACACTAAACCTAACCCTAACCCTAACCCTTACAATCACCCTAACCCTCACCCTAACCCTAACTCTAAACCTAAACCTCACCCTCAACCTGACCCTAACTCTAACCCTAACCCTAAACCTAAGCCATACCCTAACCCTAACCCTTACCCTCACCCTCACCTTCACCGTAACCTTAACGCTAACCCTAACGCTAACAGTTACCCTAAACCTAACACTAAACCTAACCCTAAACATAACCCTCACCCTAACGCTATAACTCACCCTAACACTAACCCTCACCCTAAAACTAACCCTAGTCTTAACACTAACCCTCAAACTAACCCTAACCATCACCTTAACCCTAAAACTCAACCTATCCCTATCCCTAACCCTCACCCTCACCCTAGCTCTCACACTAACCCTAACCCTCATTATCACCCTAAAACTCACTCTAACCTTCACACTAATCCTCAATCTTAACCTCACCCTCACCCTAACCCTTACCCTAATCCTCACCCTAACCCTCACCATGACACTTACTGTCACCCTCACCATAAACCTCACCCTAACCCTAACCCTTATCCTAACCCTCACCCTAACCATGACCCTAACCATCATGCTAACCCTAACCCTCAACCTCAACCTAAGCCTCAGTCTAAACCTAAGCCTAAGCCTAACCCTAACCCTAATCCTCACCCTCAACCTAGCCCTCACCCTAACCCTAATCCTAACCCTGACCCTCATCCTAACCCTAACCCTAACCCTAAAAACAACCCTAAACCTAACCCTAACCCTAACCCTAACCCTAAACCTAACCCTCACCATAACACTAACCCTAAACCTAACACTAACACTCACACTAACCCTAATGATCACCCTAAGGTTAACACTCACGCTAACCCTAAGCCTAACCTTCACCCTCAACCTAACCCTAACCCTCATCCTCACCCTAAACCTCACACTAACCCTAAGACTAATCCTCAATCTAAACCACACCCTCACCCTAAACCTAAACCCAACACTCACCCTAACACTAACCCTCACCGTTACCGTAATCCTCATTCTCAGATAACCCTCAACTTTACACTTACTGTCCTGTCAACCTCACCCTAACCCTCATACTAACCCTAACCCTCATCCTAACCTGACCCTGACCGTAACCCTAAGCATCACCCTAATCCTAACCCTCACCCTCAACCTAACCCTAACATTAACCCTCACACTAACACTAACTCTAACCCTAAACCTCACCCTCACTCTAAGCCTCACCATCACCCTCACCCTCAGCCTAACACTAAGTCTAACCCTAAACCTAACCCTCACACTCACCCTCACCCTCACCCTAAATCTAATCCTAACCCTAACCCTAACCCTCAACCTAACCCTAACCCTAACCCTAACCCAAACACTAACCCTAACCCTAACCCTCACCCTAACCCTAACTCTAAAATTAAACGTCACCCTCACCCTCACCCTAACCCTAAACCTCAGCCTAACCCTAACCCAAACACTCACAGTCATCCTAGCCCTCACCCTAACACTAGTCCTAACCCTAATCCTGATCCTAACACTCACATTAACCCTAACACTTACCCTCAACCGCACTCTCAGCCTCACCATAACTCTAACCCTAACCCTAACAATGACACTAACCCTAAACCTAACGATCACCCTAACACTAATCCTCACCCCCACCCTCACCCTCAGCCTAACCCTTAGCCTACGCCTAACCCTAACACTAACCCTCACCCTCACTCTCACCCTAACCCTAATCCGAACCCTAAACCTATCCCTAAACCTCAACCTAACCCTCACCCTCACCATAATGCTAACACTAAACCTAAACCTAACCCTCACCCTAAACCATCCCCCTAACCTGAACTCTAACCCTAAACTTCACCAGCACCCTAAAACTAACCCTAACCCTAAACCTCACCGTAAACCTCACCCTAACCCTCACCCTCAACCTCACTCTCACAGTGACCGTAACTTTAACCCTAACCCTAACAATAACAGTAACCCTAACCCTAACCCTAACAATAACCATAAACCTCACCCTGTGCCTCACCCTCACCGCAAAATTAACACTAACCATAACATTAACAATAATCCTAAACCTAACCTTAAGCCTAAGCCTAACCCTAACCCTAACCGTAACACTCACGAAAACCCTAACCCTAACCCTAAACCTAATCCTAACCCTAACACTAAACCTAACACTAACCCTAAACCTAAACCTAAACCTCATCCTAACACTCACCCTAAACCTAACCCTTACCCTCACCCTAACCCTCACCCTAACCCTCACCTTAACCCTAACCCTAACAATAACCCTAACACTAAACCTAAACCTCACCATCACCCTAAACCTAACTCTAACCCTAACCCTAAAACTAAACCTCACCCTAACTCTAAACCTAACCCTCACCCTCAACTTCACTGTAATCCTAACCCTAACCCTAACAATAACCCTAACACTAAACCTAACCCTCACCCTAACCATAACGCTCAACATAACCCTAACCCTCAATCTAACCCTCACCCTCAACCTAACCCTAACCCTAACCGTAACCCTAACCCTAAACCTAACCCTAACCCTAACCATCACGTTAAACCTATTCCTCATCCCCACCCTCACCCGAGCCTAACCCTAAGCCTAAACCTAACCCTAACCTTAACCCTCAAACTTACCCTCACCCTAATCGTAACACTAACACTAACCCTTACTCTAACCCTAAACCTCACCCTCACCCTAACCCTAACTCTAACCCTAATCTGAAACCTAAACCTCATCCTAACCCTAACCCTCACTCTCACACTCACTCTCAACATAACCCTAACCCTAACCCTAACCCTAACAATAAACCTAACCCTAACCCTAACCCTCATCCTAACCATAACCTTCACCCTAACCCTAACCATCACCCTAACACTTTCCCTCACCCTAACACTAACCCTAAACATAACACTAACCGTCACACTAACCCTAACCATCACCCTAACCCTAAACCTCACCCTAACCCTAACTCTCACCCTCAACCTAGCCCTCAACCTAACCCTAAACCTCATCCTCACCCTTAACCTCACACTAACCTTAACACTAATCCTGAATCTAAATCTCAACCTCACCCTAATCCTAACCCTCACCTTACCTTAACGCTCACCCTCACCCTAACCCTCACCATAACATAAATCCTCATCCTTACCCTCACCCTAACGGCAACCTCAACCATCAACCTAACCCTAACCCTCACCCTCACCCTAGCCATCACCCTAACCCTAATCCTAACACTAACACTTATCCTAACCCTTAACCTAACCATAACGCTAACCATCATTCTAAACCTAATCCTCATCCCCACCCATACCTCAGCCTAACCCTAAGCCTAAGCCAAACGCCAAACCCTAACCCTAACCCTCAAACTCACCCTGACTTTCACCCTAATCCTAAACCTAACCCTAATCCTAACATTAAACCTCAACCTAACCCTCACCCTAACCCTAACACTAACCCTAACCCTAACACTCAACCTAACCCTCCCCCTAATCCTAACTCTAACCCTAAACCTCAGCCTCACTCTAACCATAATCCTAACACTAAACCTCACCCTAACCCTGATCCTAACCCTCACCCTCACCCTCACACTTAATGTAATTCTAAGCATAAATTTAACTTATAACACTAACCTTAAACCTAACCCAAACCCTGACCCTCACGGTAACTCTAACCCTAAAACAAACCCTCACCCTAATCCTAATCCTAACCCTCAGCCTCACCCTAACCCTAACCCTAACCCTAAACTTCACCCTCACACCATAACCCTAACCCTAACCCTAAACCCTACCCTAACGCTAACCCTAAACCTCACCCTAACTCTAGCCCTCCCCCTAACCCTAATGCTAACCCTAAACCTCATCCTAACACTCACCCTAACCCTAAAACCCTAACCCTAACACTCACCCTCACCCTCACGCTCTGCCTAAGCCTCCGCCTCAGCCTAAGACTAATCCTGACCCATACACTCAACATCACCCTAACCCTAACCGTAACACTAAACCTAACCCTAACCTTCACACTAACCCTCCCCCTAACCCTAATTCTTACCCTAATCCTCACCCTCATCCTAACCCTAAACCTCACCCTCACCCTCAGCCTCCGCCTAACATTAAGCCTAACCCTAACTGCAACCCTAACCCTAACACTAACCCTAACACTAACCCTACCGCTCACCCTAAACCTAACCATAACCCTCACCCTCACCCTAGCCCATACCCAAACCCTAAGCCTAAGCCAAACACTCACCCTAACCCTCACTCTAAACCTAACCCCAACACTCACCCTAACTGTAACCCTCACCCTCACCCTCACCCTAACTCTAATCATTACCCTAACCCTAAACCTCACACTCACCCTCACCTTAACCCTAACCCTAATCCTAACCCTAACACTAACCCTCAACCCCACACTATATATCACCCTATCCCCAACCCCAAGCCTAACACTAACCCTAACCCTCACCCTACCTCTCACCCTAACCCTAACCCTAACCCTCACCCTCAACCTAGCCTATACCCAAACCCTATGCCTAAGACTAACCCTCACCCTAATCCTCACTCTAACCCTAACCCCAACACTCACCATAACCGTAACACTCACCCTCACCCTCACCCTAACTCTAAACCTAACCCTAACCCTAATCCTAAACCTCACACTCACCCTCACCTTAACCCTAACCCTAATCCAAACTCTAACACTAACCCTCAACCTCACACTAAAACTCACCCTATCCCCAACCCTAACCCTAACACTAAACTTAACCCTCACCCTACCCGTCACACTAACCCTAACCCTAATCCTCACCGTAAAACTAGCCTATACCCAAACCCTAAGCCTAAGCCTAACCCTTACCCTCACCATAACTCTAACCCTACTCCTAACATTAACCCTAACCCTAACACTAAACCTAACCCTTACCCTCACCCTAACTCTTCCCCTAACCCTAACTCTAACCCGAAACCTCACCATCACCCTAACCCTAAACCTCACCCTCACCCTCACCATAACTCTAACCCTAACCCTAAAAATAAACCTAACACTAACACTAACCCTAACCCTCATCCTCACTGTTACCCTAAACCTAACCCAAGCCCTCACCCTAACCCTAACCCTAACCCTAACTCTCACCCTAACCGCAAACCTCAACCTCACGGTAACACTAACCCAAACACTCACCCTAACCCTAAAACTAACCCTAATCCTAAACCTTGCCATAATGCCAACCCAAAACCTCAACCTCACCCTTGCCCTCATCCTAACCCTAATCCTAACCCTAAACCTCATCCTAACCCTCACCCTAACCCTAAACCTCATCCTAACCCTTACCCTAACCATAAACCTAACCATCATGCTAAACCTAACCCTCAACCTCACCCTCAGCCTCAGCCTAACCCTATACCTAACCCTGACCCTCATCCTAACCCTAACCCTAACCCTAAAAATTATCCTAAACCTAACCCTAACACTCATTCTAAACATAAACCTCACCCTAACCCTAAACCTCAACCTAACACTTACCCTCACCCTAACACTAACTCTAACCCTAACACTAACACTCACACTAACCCTAATGATCACCCTAAGGGTAACACTCACGCTAACCCTAATCCTAAACCTCACCCTCACTCTGGCCCTCAACCAAACCCAAACCCTCTTGCTCACCCTAAACCTCACATTAACCCTAACACGAATCCTCAATTTAAACCACACCCTCAACCTAACCCTAAACCTATCCCTCACCGAAACAATAACCCTCACCCTTACTGTAATCCTCACTCTCAGCCTAACCCTCACCTTTAACCTTACTGTCACCGTCACCCTAACCCTCACACTAACCCTAAACCTCACCCTGACCGTAACCCTAAGCATCACCCTAACCCTAAACCTCACCCACAACCTAACCATAACACTAACCCTCACACTAACACTAACTCAAACACTAAACATCTCCCAAACCCTAACCCTCACCCACACCCTCAGCCTAACACTAAGCCTAACCATAACCCTAACCCTCACACTCACCCTCACCCTCACCCTAAACCTAATTTTAACCATAACCCTGACCCTCAACCTAACACTAACACTAAACCTAACCTAACCCAAACAATAACCCTAACCCTAACCCTCACCCTAACCCTAACTCTAAAATTAAACCTCACCCTCAACCTAACCCTACACCTCACCCTAACCCTAACCCAAAACATTACCCTCACCCCAACAATCACCCTAACCCTCATCCTATCCCTAACCCTCATCCTAACCCTCACCCTAACCCTAATCCTAACCCTCACCCTAAACCTAACCCTCACCCTCAACATCACCATCAGCCTAACCCTAAGACTAAACTTAAACCTAACTCTAACCCACACACTCACCCTCACCCTAACCCTAATCCTAACCGTAACCCTAACTCTAACCCTAACCCTCAGACTAACCCTCACTCTAACCGTAACCTAACACTAACCCTAACCCTAAACCTCACACTAACCCTCACCCTAAGCCTAACTCTAAACCTAAACCTTACCCTAATCCTAATCCTAACTCTAACACTAATCCTAACCCTAAAGCTCACCCTAACCCTAACCCTAACCCACACCCTGACACTCACCCTATATGTAACCCTAAACCTAAAATTAAAAATAACCTTAACACTAAACCTAAACCTTACCTGAACTGTAACCCTCACCCTAACCCTAACCATCATCCTAACACTTACCCTCACCCTAACACTAACCCTAACCCTAACACTAACCCTCACACTAACCCTAACACTCACCCTAATCCTAAACCTCACCCTAACCCTAACCATAACCTAAACCTCACCCTCACCCTAGCCCACACCCTAATTCTAATTCTAACCCTTACCCTCACTTAACCCTAACCCTCATGCTCACCCTAAACCTCACATTAAACCTAACCTTCATCCTCACCCTATCCCCTAACCCTCACACTTACCTTAACCCTCACCCTAACCCTAACCCTCACCTTTATCTTAACCCTCACCCACAGCCTATCCCTCAACTTTCCCCTTACCATCACCCTCACCCTAACACTCACCCTATCCCTAAACCTCATTCTAACCTTCAAGCTAACCGTAACCCTAACCATAAACCTAATCCTAACCCTCACCCTCAATCTCACCCTCAGCCTAAACCTGAGCCTAACCCTAACCCTAACACTAACCCTCACCCTCACCCTAGCCATCACCCTAATCGTAACCCTAAACCTCATCCTAACCGTCATTCTAATTCTAAACCTAACTATCAACAAACACTAATCCTCACCCCCACCCTCACCCTCAGCCTAAGCCAAAGCGTAACCCTAACCCTCACACTCACCCTCACCCAAACCTAATCCTAAACCTAAGCCTAACCCTAAACCTCAAACTAACCCTCACCCTAACCCTAACCCTAACACTAACCCTGACCCTAACCCTAACCATAACCCTAACACTAACCCTCACACTAACCCTAACCCTCACCCTAACCCTAAACCTCACCCTAACCCTAACCCTAACCCTCAACCTCACCCTAACCCTAATCCTCACCCTAAACCTCACCCTCAGCCTCACCCTCACTGCAAAGGTAACCTTAACCATAACACTAACAATAACCCTAACCCTAACCCTAACCCTAACTATCACCCACACCCTCACCCTAATCCTAACCCAAACCCTCACCCTAACTCTAAACCTTACCCTCACCATAACACTAACCCTCATCCTAACCAACACCCAAACCCTAATCCTCACCCTCAACATAACACTAACCCTCACCCCCACCCTCACCCTCAGCCTAACCCTAAGCCTAAGCCTAAGCCTAACCCTAACCCTCACACTCACCCTTACCCTAACCCTAATCCTAACCCTAACCCGAACCATAAACCTCACCCTCAGCCTCACTCTCACTGCAAACTTAACCCTAACCATAACTCTAAAAATAACCCAAAACCTAACCCTAACCCTAACCCTAAATCTAACCCTAACCCTAACCCTAATCCTCACCCCCACCCTCAGGCTCAGCCTAGCCCTAAGCCTAACCCTAACACTAAAACTAACTCTAACCCTAAACCTCACCCTCACCCTAACTCTATCTCTTAACCTAACCCTAAACCTTACCTTAACCCTAACCCTAAACCTCACCCGCACCCTCACCCAACCGTAACTCAAACCCTAACCCTAACAATAACACTAACCTAAGCCTAACCATCACCCTAAGCCTAATAATCACTCCCATCCTCACCCTTAGCCTAAGCCTAAGCCTAAGCCTAAGCCTAACCCTAACCCTCACCCTCACACTGACCCTAACCTAAACCTAACTCTAACCCTATCCCTGAACCTCAACCTAACCCTCACCCTCACCCTAATGCTAACACTAAACCTAAACCTAACCCTCACCCTAACCCTCCCCTTAACCCTAACTCTAAACCTAAACCTCACCAACACCCTAACCCTACCCTTAAACCTAAACCTAACCCTAAACCTCACCCTAACCCTCACCCTCACCCTCACTCTCACCGTGACCGTAACTCTAACCCTAACCCTAACAATAACACTAACCTTAACCCTAACACTAACCATCAACGTCAACCTTAGCCTCACCCTGACTGCAAACTTAACACTAACCATAACACTAACAATAACCCTAACATTAACCCTAAGCCTAACCCTAAACCTAACCCTCATCTTAACCCTAACCATAAACCTAAACCTAACCCTAACCCTAAAAGTAACACTAACCCTAACCATAACCAAAAACCTCATCCAAACCCTCACCCTAAACCTAACGCTAACCCTCACCCTAACCCTAACCCTCACCCTCAAAATCCGCCTAAGCCTAACCCGAACTCTAACTCTCACACTAACCCTCACCTTAATCCTAACCCTAACACTAACCCTAACTCTAACCCTAAACCTCACGATCAACCTAAATCTAACTCTAACCCTAACCCTATACCTATACCTCAACCAAAACCTAACCCTTACCCTCACACTAACCCTCACCCTAACCCTAACCTAACACTAACCCTAACCCTAACCCTCACACTAACCCTCACCCTAAGCCTAACTCTAACCCTAAACCTCACCCTAACGCTAACCCTAACTCTAACCCTAATCCTAACCTTAACCCTCACCCTCACCCTAACCCTAATCCTAACCCTAACCCTATTCCTAAAAATCAACCTAAACGTAACCCTCACCCTAACCCTCCCACAAAACCTAACTCTAAACATAATCCTCACCCTCAACCTAAACCTAACCCTAAACCTCACCCATCTCACCTAAGCCTTATCTTCAACCTCACCCTCACCCTCACCCTCACCGTAACTCTAACCCTAAACCTAAAAATAACACTAACCATAACCCTAACCCTAACCATAAACCTCACCCTCAGCCTCACCCTCACTGCAAACTTAAACCTAACACTAACCATAACACTAACATTAACCCTTAGCCTAACTCTAACCCTAAACCTAACCCTAACTCTAACCCTAACCCTAACCCTAAACCTAAACCTCACGCCCAAGCTCAGCCTCATTCTAACCCTAAGCCTAACCCTAACATTAACCCTAACTTTAACCCTAAACCTCACACTCACACTAACCCTATCTCTAAACCTTACCCTAAACCTCAGCTTAACCCTAATCCTAACCCTACGTGCACCCTCACCCTCACCTTAACTGTAACCCTAACCCTAACAATAACACAAACCCTAACCGTAACCATCACATTAACACTAATACTCAACCCCAGCCTCACCCTCAGCCTAACCCTAAGCCTAAGCCTAATCCTAACCCTCACCTTCACCCTCACCCTAATCCTAACCCTAACCCTATCCCTAAACCTCAACCTAACCCTCACCCTCACCCTAATGGTAACACTAAACCTAACCCTAAACCTCACCCTAACCCTCCCACTCACCCTAACTCTAACCCTAAACCTCACCAGCACCCTAACCCTAACACTAACCCTAACCCTAAACCTCACCCTAAACCTCACCCTAAACCTCACCCTCATTCTCACCATGACCGTAACTCTAACCCTAACCCTAACAATAAAACTAACCCTAACCCAAACCCTAACACTAACCATAACCCTCACCCTGAGCCTCACCCTCACCGCAAACTTAACACTAAACATAACCCTAACAATAACCCTAACCCTAACCCTACTCCTAAACTTAACCCTAACCCTAACCCAAACCCTAACCCTAACCCTAACCCTAAACCTAACCCTAATCATAACCCTAAAACTAACACTAACCCTAACCATAACAACAAACCTCATCCTAACAGTCACCCTAAACCGAACCCTAACCCTCACTCTGACCCTAACCCTAACCATCACTCCCACGCTCGGCCTAAGCCTAAGCCTAAGCCTAACCCGAACTCTAAACCTCACCCTAACCCTCACCCTAACACTCACCCTAACCCTAACCCTAACACTAACCCTAACTCTAACCCTAAATCTCACCCTCACCCTAACCCTAACACTAACCCTCACCCTAACCCTAAACCTCACCCTCACTGTAACCCTAACCCTAACCCTCACCCTAACCATAAACCTAACCCTAATCCTAAACCTCACCATAATGCTAACCCTAACCCTCACCCTCACACTTGCCCTCATCCTAACCCTAATCCTAACCTTAACCTCATCCTAAACCTCACCCGAGTCCTAAACCTAACCCTTACCCTCACCCTCAGACTAACCCTAACCCTAACCCTCACACTCAACCTCACCAAACCCGAATCCTAACACTAACCCTAACCCTAAACCTAACCCTCACCCTAACCCTCCCCCTAACACTAACTCTAAACCTAAACCTCGCCCTCACCCTAACCGAAACTCTAACCCTAACCCTAAACCTAAACCTCAACCTAAACCTAAACCTTACCTTCACCCTCACCCTCACCGTAACCTTTACCCTAACCCTAACCCTAAAAATAACCCTAAACCTAACACTTAACCCTAACCCTAAACATAACCCTCACCCTAACGGTAACCCTCACCCTAATACTTACCCTCACCCTCACCCTCAACGTAAGCTTAACCCTAACCCAAACAATAACCCTAAAGCTAACACTAACCCTAACCCTAACCATAACCCTTACCCTAACGCTATAACTCACCCTAACACTAACCCTCACCCTAAAACTAACCCTAGTCCTAACACTAACACTCACACTAACCCTCTAACCATCACCTTAACCCTAAACCTCTACCTAACCCTAACCCTAATTCTCACCCTCACCCTAGCCCTCACCCTAACCCTAATCCTAAACCTGACCCTCATTCTAACCCTAACAATAACCCTAAAAATAACCCTAAACTTAACCCTAACCCTCATTCTAACCATAAATCTCACCCTAACCCTAAACCTCACCCTAACACTTACCCTCACCCCAACACCAACCCTAACCCTAACACTAACCCTCACATTAACCCTAACGATCACCCAAAACCTAACACTCACCCTAACCCTAACCCTAACCCTCATCCTCACCCTAGCGCTCAACCCAACCCTAACCCTCATCCTCACCCTAAATCTCACACTAACCCCAAAAACGAATCCTCAATCTAAACCACACCCTAACCCTAACCCTAAACCTAACCCTAACCCTAGCCCTAACCCTCACCCTTACAGTAATCCTCACTCTCAGCCTAACCCTCACCTTTACCCTTACTGTCACCCTCACCCTAACCCTCTCACTAACCCTAACCCTCATCCTAACCCTCACCCTGACCATAACCCTTAGCATCAACCTAATCCTAACCCTCACCCACAACCTAACCCTAACACTCACTCTCACACTAACCCTCACACTAACACTAACTCTAACCTTAAACCTCACCCTCACCCTAACCCTAAACCTAACCCTCACCATCACCCTCAGCCTAACCCTAAGCCCAACCTAACCCTCACCCTAACCCTCACACTCACCCTCACAGTAACCCTAACCCTAATCCTAACCATAACACTAACCCTCAACCTAACCCTAACAATAACCCTAACATTAACCCTAACACTAACCCTAACACTCACACTCACCCTAACACTAACTCTAAAATTAAACCTCATCCTCAACCTAACCCTAACCTTAAACCTCCCCCTAACCATAAACCTAAACCTCACCCTCACCCTAGCCCTCAGCCTAACCCTAATCCTAACCCTAACCCTCACCCTTACCCTCACTCTAACCGTAATCCTAACACTCACCCTAAACCTAACCCTCACCTTCAAACTCACCCTCACCCTAACCCTAAGCCTTACCCTAAACCTAACCCTAACCCACACACTCACCCTCACCCTAACCCAAATCCTAAACCTAACCCTAACTCTAACCCTAACCCTCAAACTAACCCTCACCCTAACCCTAAACTAAAACTAACCCTAACCCGAACCGTCAACGTAACCCTCACCCTAAGCCTAACTCTAGCCCTAAACCTCACTCTAACCCTAACCCTAACTCTAACCCAAATCCTAACCCTAAACCTCACAATAACACTAACCCTCACCCTCACCCTCACCCTCAACGTAACCCTAAACCTAAAATTAAAAATAACCCTAACACGAACCCTAACCCTCAACCTAACTGTAACCCTCACCCTAACCTTAACCATCACCCTAACACTTACCCCCACCCTAACACTAACCATAACCCTAACACTAACCCTCACACTAACCCTAATATTCATCCTAACCCTAAACCGCTCCCTAACCCTAACCCTAACCCTAACCCCCAGCCTCACCCTAGCCCTCACCCTAACCCTAATTCTAACTCTTATCCTCACCTAAACCTAAACCCTTATCCTCACCCTAAACATCACACTAACTCTAACGCTAATCCTCAATCTAACCCTCACCCTCACCCTAAACCCTAACCCTCACACTTACCCTAAACCTCACCCTAACCTTAACACTCACCCTTATCTTAACCCTCACCCACAGCCTAACCCTCAATTTACCCTTACCTTCACCCTCACCCTAACACTCAATCTATCCCTAACCCTCATCCTAACTTCAAGCTAACCGTAACACTAACCATCACCCTAACCCTAACCTTCACCCACAAACTCACCCTCACCCTAACCCTAATCCTAACCCTAACCCTAATCCTAACCCTAACCCTCACCCTCAGCATCACCCTCACTCCAAAAGTAACCTTAACCATAACACTAACAATAAACTTAACTCTAACCCTAATCCTAACCCTCACCCTCACCCTAACCCTAATCCTAACCTAACCCTCACCCTAACCCTAACCTTCACCCTCACTGTAACTCTAACCCTCATCCTAACCCTCACCCTAACTCTAATCCTCACCCTCACTGTAACTCAAATGCTCACTCTCACCCTCACCCTCAGCCTAACCCTAAACCTAAGCCTAACCCTAACCCTAACACTCACACTCACCCTCATCCTAACCCTAATCCTAAACCTAACCCTATCCCTAAAAATCAACCTAACCCTAACCTTCACCCTAACCCTCCCACTAACCCTAACTCTAAACATAATCCTCACCCTCAACCTAACCCCAACCCTAAACCTCACCCTAAATCTCAGCTAACCCTAACCCTCACCCTCACCCTAACCGTAACTCTAACCTTAAACCTAACAACAACACTAACCATAACCCTAACCCTAACCATAAACCTCACCCTCAGCCTCACCCTCACTGCAAACTTAAACCTAACACTAACCATAACACTATTAACCCTTAGCCTAACCCTAACCCTAACCCTAACCCTAAATCTAACCCTAACCCTAACACTAACCCTAATCCAGATGCCCGAGCTCAGCCTCATTCTAACCCTAAGCCTTACCTTAACATTAACCCTAACTTTAAACCTAAACCTCACCCTCACCCTAACCCTATCTCTAAACCTAACCCTAAACCTCAGCTTAACCCTAACCCAAACACTACCCGCAACCTCACCCTCAGGTTAACTCTAACGATAACCCTAACAATAACACTAACCCTAACCCTAACCATCACCCTAACCCTAATCCTCACCCCCAGCCTCACCCTCAGCCTAACCCTAATCCTAAGCCTAACCCTAACCCTCACCCTCACCCTAATCCTAATCCTAACCCTAACCTTATCCCTAAACCTCAACCTAACCCTCACCCTCACCCTAATGGTAACACTAAACCTAACCCTAACCCTCACCCTAACCCTCCCCCTCAACCTAACTCTAACCCTAAACCTCACCAGCACCCTAAACCTAACCCTAACCCTAACCCTAAACCGGACCCTAAACCTCACCCTAACCCTCACCCTCACTCTCACCATGACCGTAACTCTAACCCTAACCCTAACAATAATACTAACCCTAACCCAAACCCTAACACTAACCATAACCCTCACCCTGAGCCTCACCCTCACCGCAAACTTAACACTAACCATAACACTAACAACAACCCTAACCCTAACCCTAATCCTAAACTTAACCCTAACCCTAACCCAAACCCTCAACCTAACCCTAACCCTAAACCTAACCCTAATCGTAACCCTAAAACTAACCCTAACCAGAACCAGAACCACAAACCTCACCCTAACCCTCACCGTAAACCTAACCCTAACCCTCACCCTAACCCTAACCCTAACCCTCACCACCACAATCGGCCTAAGCCTAAGCCTAACCCGAACTCTAACCCTCACCCTAACCCTAACCCTAACACTAAACCTCACTCTAACCCTAAACCTCACCCTCACCCTAACCCTAACACTAACCCTCACCCTAACCCTAAACCTTCCCTCACTGTAACCCTAACAGTAACCCTCACCCTAACCATAAACCTAACCCTAATCCTAAACCTCACCATAATGCTAACCCTAACCCTCACCCTCACAATTGCCCTCATCCTAACCCTAATCCTAACCTTAACCTCATCCTACACCTCACCCTAATCCTAAACCTAACCCTCACCCTCACCTTCAGACTAACCCTAACCTTAACCCTCACACTCAACCTCACCCTAACCCTAATCCTAACACTAACCCTAACCCTAAACCTAACCCTCACCCTCACCCTAACCCTCCCCCTAAAACTAACTCTAAACCTAAACCTCACCCTCACCCTAACCCTAACTCTAACCCTAACCCTAAACCTAAACCTCAACCTAACCCTAAACCTTACCCTCAACCTCACCCTCACCGTAACATTAACCCTAACCCTAACCCTAACAATAACCCTAACCCTAACACTAACCCTAACCCTAACCATAACCCTCACCCTAACGGTAACCCTCACCCTAACATTTACCCTCACCCTCACCATCAACGTAAGCTTAACCCTAACCCAAACAATAACCCTAAAGCTAACACTAACTCTAACCCTAACCATAACCCTCACCCTAACGCTCTAACTCACCCTAACACTAACCCTCACCCTAAAACTAACCCTAGTCCTAACACTAACACTCACACTAACCCTAACCATCACCTTAACACTAAACCTCAACCTAACCCTATCCCTAACTCTCACCCTCACCCTAGCCCTCACACTAACCCTTATCCTCATCCTAAACCTAAACCTAACCCTCACCCTAACCTTAACGCTAAACCTCAAATTAACCTTAACCCTCATCCTCAACATCAACATCAGCTTCACCCTAAACCTAACCCTAATCCAAACGCTAACCCTCACCCTCACCCTCACCCTAACTCTAAACCTAACCCTAAACAAAACCCTCACTCTAATCCAAGCCCTATCCCTGACCTTCACCCTAACCCAAAACCTAATCCTAACCATAACCCTAACCTACGCTCACCGTAAACCTTACCCTCACACTAACCCTAAACCTAACCCTCATCCTAACACTAACCATAACCCTAACCCTCACCCTAACCTTAACTAACCCTATCCCTCACACAAACCTTAACCCTCCACCTCACCCTCAACCTCAACCTCACCCTCACCCTAACCCTCACCCTCACCCTCACACTAAAAATAACCATAACCCTAACCCTCACACTAAACCTAACTCTGACACTCACCCTCACCTTCACCCTAAGCCTAACCCTACACCTAAGCCTAATCCTAAACGTAACTCTCACTCTCACCCTCACCCTAAACCTAAACCTTACCCTAACCCTAACCCTAACCCTAGTACTCACCCTAACCTTTACCCTCACCGTCACCCTAAACCTAAACCTAACCCTCACCATAACCCTAACCCTAACCCTAACCCTCACACTCACCGTAAACCTAACACTAACCCTAACCCTCACCCTAAACCTATCCTTAACCTTAATGCTATCCCTAACCCTCACCCTTCCCCTAAACCTCCCTCTAACCCTTACCCTCACCCTATCCTTCACCCTAACCCTCACCCTAACACTAAACCTAAACCCCATCCTCACCCTAAACCTAACCCTAAGTCTCACCCTCTCCCTCAACCTCACCCTAACCCTAACCCAAACCCTCAACTGAACCCTCACCCTAACGCTCACCCTAACACGCAACTTAACCCTAACCCTCACCCTCACCCTAACGATCACCTTAAACCTTACCCTCACCCTAAACCTAACGATAACCCTCACCCTCACCTAACCTAACCTGGATCCTAACCCTTACCCTAAACCTCAACCTAACTCTAACGCTATCCCTAAACCTCACCCTCACCCTAAACCTCACCCTAACCCTTACCCTGACTATAACCCTAACCCTAACCCTAATCCTCACCAGTACCCTAACCCGCACACTAACCCTAACACTCACCCACACCCTAAAACTCACCCGAAACCGAACCAGAAACCTAACCCGACCCTAAACCTCACCCTAATCCTAACCCTCTCTGTAAACATAACTATAACCCTCACCCTCATACTAACACTAAACCTCGCCTTAACCCTCACCCTAAATCTCACCGTAACCCTAACGCTAACACTAAACCTCAATCTCATCCTAACCCTCACACTTATCCTTATCCTGACACTAACCCTAACCCTAACCCTAATCCTCACATTAACTCTAACCCTCACACTAACCCTAACCCTACACCTCACCCTATCCCTCACCCTAACCCTAACCCTAACTCTAAACCTCACCCTAACTCTAATGCTATCCCTAAACCTCACCCTCACCCTAAAACTCATCCTAACCCTTACACTCAATATAACCCTAACCCTAACCCTAATCATCACCGTAACCCTAACCCTCACCCTAACCTAAACCGTCACCCACACTCTAAAACTCACCCGAACCCGAACCCGAACCCGAACCCTAACCCGACCCTAAACCTCACCCAAACCCTAACCCTCAATCTAAACCTAACTCTAACCCTCACCCTCATACTAACCCAAACCCTCACCTTAACCTTCACACTAACCCTCACCCTAACCCTAACGCTAACCCTAAACCTCACTCTCACACTAACCCTCACTCTTATCCTTACCCTCACACTAACCCTAACCCTAACCCTAATCCTCACATTAACATTATACCTCACCCTAACCCTAACCCCACCCCTCAACTTAAACTTCACACTAACCCTAACCCTAAGCCTAACTCTGACAGTAACCCTATCCCAAACCCTAAACTTCACCCTAACCCTTACCATCACCGTCAACCTAAACCTCAACCTAACCCGAACCCTCAAATACACCTCACCCTAACGCTAACCCTAACCCTAACCCTCACCGTAACCCTCACCCTAATCCTAACCCTATCCCTAACCCTCACCCTAACCCTAAAACTAACCCTAAACCTAACCCTCACCCTCACCCAAACCCTTACCCTCACCCTTACACTAACCCTAACAATCAGCCTAACCATCATGCTAACCCTCATACTAACCCTAAACCTCACCCTAACCATAAACCTAACTCTCAGCCAAACCCACTTCCTAACTCTAACCCTAACCCTCAACCCAACCTTAACCCTAACCCTAACTCAAACCCTCATCCTAAACCTAAAACTCACCCTCACCCTCACCCTCACCCTCAGCCTAATCCTAACCCTAAACCTAAACCTAACCCTAACTCTCACACTCATCGTCACCCTAACTCTAATGCTAACCCTAACCTTGACCCTGACCCTAACCCCAACCCTATCACTAACCCTCACCCTCACCCTAACCCTAAACCTCACTCTCACTCTAACCCTAACCCTAACCCTCACCCTAACCCTAAGCCTTAACCTAACCCTCACCCTCACCCTAAACCTCAACCTAACCCTTACCCTCACCCGAACCCTAAACCTAACCCTCAACCTAACCCTCATCCTAACCCTAACCCTAAACCTAACCCTCACAATAACCTTAACGCTAATCCTAACCCTAACCCTCACATTAACCCTAACCCTCAAACTCACCCTCAACCACCTCACCCTAAGCCTAACCCTAACCCTAACCCTAATCCAAACACTAACCCTAAACCCTCAACCTAAACCTAACCCTAATCCAAAAAATAACCCGCACCCTCACTGTAACCCTTACCCTCACTCTAAACCTTACCCTCACACTAAACCTAAACTTAACCCTCAGTCTAACCCACATCCTAACCCTAACCCTAACCCTAACCGTCACCCTAACCTTAACCCTAACCGTAAACCTGACCCTCTCCTAAAACCTAACCCTCACCCTCACCCTCAACCTCACCCTCATGCTCACACTAACCCTCACACTAAACTTCACTCTAACCCTAACCCTAACCCTAACCCTCACCCTAAACCTAACTCTAACCCTCACCCTCATATTAACCCTAAACCTCACCTTAACCCTCATCCTAAACCTACCCCTAACCCTAATGCTAACCCTAATCCTCACTCTCACCCTAACCCTCACCCTAACCCCTATCCTCACAGTAACCCTAACCCTAACCCTAACCCTAATGCTAACCCTAATCCTCACTCTCACCCTAACCCTCACCCTAACCCCTATCCTCACAGTAACCCTAACCCTAACCCTAACCCTCACCCTAACCCTAATCGAACCCTCACCCTCACCTTTACCCTAACCCTCACCGTCACCCCAAACATCAGCACCACCCTAACACTCACCTACACCCTCACCCTGACTCTCAGCCTCACCCCCACCCTAACCATCACCCTCACCCTAAACATCACCCTAACCCTAACCCAAACACAAAAGTTAACCCTAATCCTCACCCTAACCCTAATCCTCAACTTAAACCTCACCCTCACCCTAATCCTCACCCTAACCCTAACCCTAATCCTTTCCTAAACAAATCCCTCACCCTCACCCTAACCGTAACCCTAACCCTAATGCTAACACTAGCCCTCACCCTCACCCTAACCCTAATAATAAACCTAACCCTAATCTTAAACCTAACCCTAATGCTAACCTTAAACCTCAACCTCACCATAACCCTCACCCTAACCCTTACCCTCACACTAAACATAACCCTAATCCTAACCCTCACACTCACCCTAACCGTAATACTCACCCTAACCCTAATCCTAAGCCGAAACCTCACCGTCAGCCTAAACATCAACCTAACTCTAACCCTCAGCCTAACCCTAACTCTAACCCTCACCCTAACCCTAACGCTAACCCTAACCCTCACTCTCACCCTAAACCTCACCCTAACCCTTACCCTCAATATAACCCTAACCTTAACAGTAATCCTCAAACATAAACTCACCCTAACCATAACACTAATGCTCACCGTAACCGTAACCCTCACCCTCACCCTCACCCTAACCCTAACCCTAAACCTCACCCTAACCCTAACCCTGTCCCTAACCCTAACTCTAACCCTCATCCTCACCCTAACATTAACCCTAACCCTAATCCTCACCTAAACCTCCACCCTCACCCTCACCCTCACCCTCATCCTAACCCTCACCCTCACCCTAAACATAAACCTAACCCTCACCCTAACCCTAACCCTAATCCTCCCCCTTACACTAATCCTCACCCTAAACCTCACCCTCACCCTAAACATCACCCTAACCTTAACCCTCACCCTAACCCTAATCCTCACCCTCACCCTAACCCTCACCATCACCTTAACCCTCACCCTAACCCTAACCGTCACATACACCCTAAAACTCACCCTCATCCTAACCCTTACCCTCACCCTAACCCTAATCCTTACCCTAACCCAAACCCTGACCCTAACCCTAATGCTAACACTAAACCTCAACCTCACCATAACCCTCACCCTAACCCTTACCCACACCCTCAACCTCACCCTAACCCTAACCCCTAAGCCTCACCGTAATCCTAAACCTAACCCTAACCCTAATCCTCACCCTATCCCTAACCCTAACCCTAACCTTCACCCTAACCCTCACCCTCACCGTACCCCTAATGCTACATTAACACTCAGCCCCACTCTATGCCTCGCCGTAACCCTTACCCTCACCTTAACCCTATCCCTCACCATCATCCTAAACTTCACCCTTACCCTTACCCACACCCTCACGCTCAATCTAACCCTAACGCTAACCCTAAAACTAAACCTCACCCTAAATGTCACCCTAACCCTAAACCTAGCCCTAACCCTCACTCTCACCTGAACCCTTAGCCTTACCCGAAACCTAACCTAACCCTCAGCCTAACCCTCATCCTAACACTAACCCTAACCCTAACATTCACCCTAACCGTCACCCTCACCCTCAACCTCACACTCAGCCTAACCCTAAACCTAATCTAAAACCAAACCCTAATTTTCAACCTCACCCTAACTCTAAACCTAACCCTAACCAAAACCCTCTCCCTAACCCTCACCCTAAAACTAACCCTAATCCTAATCCTAACCCTCACCCTCACCCTAACCCTTACCCGCACCCTAACCCTAAACCTAACCCTCAGGATAACCCTCATCCTAACCCTAACCCTAACCCTCAACCTAACATTAACCCAAACCCTAAACTTAACCTTCAGCCAAATCCTAACCCTCACCCTCACCCTCAACTTCAACATCACGCTCACCATAACCCACACCCTCACACTCACCCTAACTGTAACCATAACCCTATCCCTCACCCTAAACCTAACCCTCACCCTCACCCTCACCATCACCCTCACCCTAACCCTCATTCTCACCCTAACCCTATCCATAAACCTAACCCTCACCCTAAACTCACTCTGACCCTCAGCCTCACCCTCACACTAAATCTAAACCTCACCCTAACCCTAAACCTAACCTTAGCCCTCACCCTAACACTAACCCTCACATAAACCCTAACCCTCACCCTCACTTTTACCGTAACTGTAACCCTAACCCTAACCCTAACAATAACCCTGAACCTAACACTAACACTAACCCTATCTATAAACCTCACCCTAACGCTAACCCTCGCCCTAACATTTACACTCACCTAAAAAGTAAACCTAGTCCTAACACTAACCCTCACACTAACCCTAACCTTCCCCTTAACCCTAAACCTCAACCTAACCCTATCCCTAACCCTCACCTTCACCCTAGCCCTCACCCTAACCCTAACCCTCATCCTCACCCTAAACCTCACTCTAAACTTAACACTAATCCTCAATCTAATCCTCACCCTCACCTTAACCCTAACCCTAATCCTCATCCTAACCCTCTCCTTTACCCTTACTGTCACCCTCACCCTAACCCTCACCCTAACTGTAACCCTAACCCTACCCCTCAACCTACCCCTCACCGGAAACCTAACCCTAACCCTAATCCTCACCATATCCCTAACAATAACCCTAAATCTCACCCTAACCCTCACACTCACCATAACCCTAATGCTAACATTAACCCTCAACCTCACCCGAAACGTCGACCCTAACCCTTCCCCTGATCTTAACCTATCCCTCACCCTCACCCAAAACTTCACCCTAACCCTTACCCTCACCCTATCCCTCACCCTAACCCTAACACTAACCCTAACACTAACCCTCACCCTAAACCTCACCGTAACCCTAAGCCTAACACTAACCCTCACCCTCACCCTAACCCTTACCCTAACCCTTACCCTCATCCTAACCCTAACCCTAACCCTCACCCTAACCTTAAAGATAACCCTAACTCTAACCCTCACATTAACCTTAACCCTCACGCTCAACATCAACCTCAGCCTAACCCTAACCCTAATCCAAACGCTAACCCTCACCATCACCTTCACCCTAACTCTAAACCTAACCCTAAACAAAACCTGCACCCTAATCCTAACCCTATCCCTAACCCTCACCCTAAACCTATCCCTAATCCTAAACTTAATCCTCACCCCCCCTAACACTTACCCTCACCCTAAACCTAAACCTAACCCTCAGCCTAATCCTCATCCTAAAACTAACACTAACCCAAACCCTCACCCTAAATTTAACCCTAACCCTAACCCTCACCCAAACACTAACCCTCACCTTCACCCTCACCCTAAAAATAACCATAACCCTAACCCTCACCCTAAACCTACCTCTCACACTCACCCTCACCCTCACCCTAAGCCGAACCCTACACCTAAGCCTCATCCTAAACCAAACCCTCAAACTCACACTCACCCTAAACCTAAACATGAACCTAACCCTAAACCTTAACCTAGCCCTCACCCTGAACTTTACCCTCACCGTCACCCTAACCCTAACTCTCACCCTCACCGTAACCCTAACACTAACCCTAACCCTCACCCTAAACCTAACTCTGACACTCACCCTCACCCTCACCCTAAGCTGAACCCTACATCTAAGCCTAATCTTAAACCTAACTCTCACTCTCACCCTCACCCTAAACCTAAACCTTACCATAACCCTAACATTAACCCTAGTCCTCACCCTATCCCTTACCCTCACCGTCACCCTAACCCTAACCCTCACCCTAACCCTAACCCTAACCCTCACCCTCACCGTAACCCTAACACTAACCCTAACCCTCACCCTAAACCTATCCTTAACCCTAATGCTATCCCTAACCCTCACCTTCCCTGAAAACCTCACTCTAACCCTTACCATCACCCTAACCCTCACCCTCACCCTAACCCTAACAGAAACACTAAACCTCAACCTAAACCTCATCCTCATCCTAAATCTAACTCTAAATCTCACCCTCACCCTCAACCTCACCCTAACCCTAACCCAAACCCTCAACTGAAATCTCACCCTAACGCTCACCCTAACCCTCAATTTAACCCTAACCCTCACCCTCACCCTAACGCTCACCCTAAACCTTACCCTCACCCTAAACCTAACCCTAAACCTAACGATAACCCTCACCCTCACCTAACCTAACCTGGATCCTAACCCTCACCCTAATCCTCACCCTAACACTAACGCTATTCCTAAAACTCATCCTCACCCTAAACCTCATCCTAACCCTTACCCTCACTATAACCCTAACCCTAACACTAACACTAATCCTCACTGTAACCCTAACCCTCACCCTAACCCTAACCGTCAACCACACCCTAAAACTCACCCGAACCCGAACCCGAACCCGAAACCTAACCAGAACCTAAACCTCACCCTAACCCGACCCCGCAATCTAAACCTAACTCTAACCCTCACCCTCATACTAACCCTAACCCTCACCTTAATTTTCACACTAACCCTCTCCCTAACCCTAACGCTAACCCTTAAACCTCACTCTCACCCTAACCCTCACGCTTATCCTTATCCTCAAACTAACCCTAACCGTAACCGTAATCCTCACATTAACCCTATCCCTCACCCTAACCCTAACCCTACCCCTCACCCTACCCCTCACCCTAACCCTAACCCTAATCCTAACCCGCACACTAATCCTATCCCAAACCCTCAACTTCATCCTAACCCTCACCGTCACCATCACCCTAACCCTCACCCTAACCCTAACCCTCAACTACACCTCCACCATCACCCTCACACTAAAACTCACCCTCACCCTAAGTATCACCCTAATCATAAACCTCACCCTAACCCTAACCCTAGTCATCATCCTAACCCTAACCCTCACCTTAAACCTCACCCTCGCCCTAATCCTCACCCTAACCCTAACACTAACACTCAGCCTAACCTTCATCCTAACCCTCACACTAACCCTAAACCTCACCCTAACCCTAACCCTAAACCTCACCCTCACCCTAGGCCTCACCCTAATCCTAACTCTCATCCTCA
The DNA here is from genome assembly GCF_024711535.1 of Dipodomys merriami. NCBI lineage: Eukaryota > Metazoa > Chordata > Mammalia > Rodentia > Heteromyidae > Dipodomys > Dipodomys merriami. The sequence goes on from NW_027202396.1 coordinate 75,335, forward strand.
CCCTAAACCTCACACTAACCCTTACACTAATCCTCAATGTAAGCCTCACCCTCACCCTAAACCTAACCCTAAACCTCACCCTAACCCTCACCCTAACCCTAACCTTCAACATTACCATAACACTCACCCTCAGCCTAACCCTCACCCTTACTCTTACTGTCCCCCTCACCCTAACCCTCACCCTTACCCTAATCCACATCCTAAAGCTCACCCTAACTGTAACTCTAACTATCACCCTAACCCTAACCCTCACCGTCACCTTCAGCCTCAGCCTAACCCTCACCCTAACCCTAAGCCTAACCCTAAACCTCAACCTAACCCTAACCATAACATTCACCCTCATCCTAGCCCTCACCCTAACACTAATCCTAACCCTAACCCTCATCCTAACCCTCAACCTAACCATAAACCTAACCATCAATCAAAAGCTAATCCTCATCCCCACTATCACCCTCAGCCTAATCATAAGGTTAAGCCTAATCCTAAACCTAATCCACACCCTCACCCTCACTGTAAACCTAATCCTAAACCAAACCCTAACCCTTCCTCTAACCCTAATTCTAACCCTAAAACTCACCCTCACCCTAACCCTAACCCTAACCCTCAACCTCAGCCTAACCCTAACCCTAACCCTCACCCTCACCGTGACCCTAACCTTAATCCAAACCCTCACCCTCACTCTAACCCTAAGCCTAACCCTAAACCTCAACCTAACCCTAACAATAACATTCACCCTCAGCCTCACCTTCACTGTAAACTTAACCCTAACCATAAAACTAACAATAACCCTAACCCTAAACCTAATCCTAACCCTCAACCCCACCCTAACCATAACCCTAACCCTAACCCTCACCCTCAATGTAACCCTAACCCTAACCCTAAACTTCATCCTAACGCTAACCCTAACCCTCACCCTCACTCTAGGCCTCACCCTAACCCTAATCCTAACCCTAAACCTCATCCTAACCCTCACCCTCACCCTAAAACCCTAAACCTCATCCTAACCCTAACCCTCTCCCTCACACTCATGCTCGGCCTAAGACTAAGACTAAGCCTAAGACTAAACATAACCTTCAGACTCACCCTAACCCCAACGCTAAACCTAACACTAACCCTCACCCTCACCCTAGCCCATACCCTAACTCTAAACCTAACCCTCACCCTCACCCTCACCCTCACCCTCTGCCTAACACTAAGACTATCCCTAACCCCAAACCTAACCCTAACCCTAAACCTAACCCTCACCCTAACCCTCACCCTAACCCTCACCCTCACCCTAGCCCATACACTAACTATAAACCTAATCCTAACACTCACCCTAACCCTCATTCTAACCCTAACCCCAACCCTCACCCTAACCCTAACCCTCACCCTCACCAACACCATAACTCTAATCCTAACCCTAACCCTAATCATCACCTTAAACCTCACCCTAACCCTAACCCTAACACTAAACCTAACAGTAAACCTAACCATAAACCTAACCCTCAGCCTCACCCTCACCGCAAACTTAACCCTAACAATAACACTGACAATAACCCTAACCCTAAACCTAAACCTAACCTACACTGTAACCCTAACATTAGTCCTAACCCTAACTGTAAACCTAAAACTTACACTAACCTTAACCCTAACCCTAACCCTAATTCTCACCCTTACTCTCACCTTAACCCAAATCCTAACCCTAATCCTCACCATAACCCTAAATCTAAACTTTATCTTAACCCTAACCCTAACCCTAACCCTACGCCTACCCTAACCCTAAACCTCAGCCTAACCCTCACCCTAACCCTAACCATAACACTCACACTAACCCTAACCCTAACCCTCACCCTCATGCTCGGCCTAAGCCTAAGCCTAATCCTAAGCCTAACCCTAACCCTCACCCTAACCCTAACCCTAACAATAACCCTATCTCTAACCCGAAAGCTCACCATTGCCTTAACCCTAACTCTAACCCTAAACCTAAACCTAAACCTCACCTAACCCTAACCCTAACCATCACCCTCACAGTAACTTTAAATTTAACCCTAATCCTAACAATCACCCTAACCCTAACACTAACCCTCACCCTGTCCATAACCCTCACTCTAACCCTAAACCTCACCCTAACCCTAACTATCACCCTCACACTTAGGCTCGGACTAAGCCTAACCTAAGACTAAGATTAACCCTTACCCTCACAATCAACCTCACCCTAACCCAAAAAGTAACAGTAACCCTAACCCTAACCCTCACACTAAGCCTCACACTCACCCTCACCCACAACCTAAGCCTCACTGTCACCCTCACGCTCACCCTCACCGTAACCCTAACCCTAAATCTAACCCTAACCCTCACCCTAAATCTCACCCTAACCCTAATGCTAACTCTAACCCTCACACTCACCTTAAACCTCACGCTAACCCTTACTCTCAACATAAAGCTACCCCTACCCCTAACCCTCACCCTGACCCTAACCCTCACCCTAACCCTAACTATAACCATAACCTTCACCCGAACCCTGACCCTAACCCTAACCCTAACCCTAACCCTCATCCTAAACCTCACTCTACCATAACCCTATCCCTAACCCTAACACTAACCCTAACGCTCATCCTAACCCTAATCCTCACCCACACCCTCAGCCTCATCCTCAGCCTAAACCTAACCCTAACCCTAATCCTAAAACTAATCCTCACCCTCATCCTAACTCTAACACTAAACTTCAATCTCACCCTCAACCCCACCCTCACCCTAACCCTAACCCGAACCATAACCCGAATCCTCACCCTAACCCTCATCCTAAACCTCTCCCTAACCCTCATCCTAAACCTAAACCTAACCCTTATCATAACCCTAAACCTCAACCTCACCCTAACCGTAACCCTAACCCTCACCCTCACACTCACCATAACCCTCACCCTAAACCTTACACTCACCCTAACCCTCATCCCAACCCTCACCCTACCCCTAAAGCTAACCCTCAACCGAACCCTTACACTCAATCTAACACTAAGCCTAACCCTAACACTAACTCTCACACTAAACCTCACCCTAAATATCTCCCTACCATTAACCCTAACCCTAACCCTCACCCTAACCCTCACCCTCACCCTCAGCCTAACCCTCAGCCTAAAGCCTAACCCTAACCATAACCCTCAGAGTCACCCTCACCATAATCCTAACCCAAAGCCTCACCCTCACCCTAAACCTAACACAAACCCTTAAACCAACCCTCACCCTCATAAATATCATAAATATCATAAATAAATAAATATCATAAATATCACCGTAACCCTAAAACTCACCCTAATCCGCACCATAACCCTAACCCTAAGCCTCATACTAAAGCTAACCCTCACCCTCACCCTAACCCTAACCCTAACCGTAAACCTAACCCTCATCCTCATCTAACCCTCACTCTAACCCAAACCCTAACCCTCACACTAACCCTCAACTACAGCCTCACCCTAAACCTAACCCTAATGCTCACACTCAACATAACCCTCACCCTCAACCTAAACATCAACCTAAACCTAACACTCACCCTCACCCTAAACCTAACCCCAAGTCTCAACCTTACCCTAACCCTAACCCAAAACCTCTACTGAACCTTGACACTCACCCTCACCCTAATCCTCACCCTCACCCTAAACATCACCCTAACCCTAACTCTCACCCTTACCGTCATCCTATCCCTAACCCTCATACTAACCCTAAACCTCAGCTAACCTAACCCTCAACCTAACCCTTACCCTCACCATAACACTAAGCCTAAACCTAACATGAAACCTCACAGTAACCCTAAACCTCACCTTAATCCTAACCCTCACACTAATCCTAACCCTCAACCTAAAGCTAACCCTAAACCTCACCCTAACCCTAATCATCACCCTCACCCTCACCCTCAGCCTAACCCTCAGCCTAAAGCCTAACCCTAACCCTAACCCTCACAGTCACCCTCACCCTAACCCTAAACCTAAGCCTCACCCTCACACTCAACCTCACCCTAAACCTAAAGCAAACCCTCAAACCAACCCTCACCCTCACCATAAACATCACCCTTACCCTAACCCTCACCCTAATCCGTACCAAAACCCTAACCCTCACCCTAACGCTAACCCTCACCCTAATCCTAACCCTCACCCTCATCTAACCCTCAGCCTAACCCACATCCTAAACCTCACCCTAACCCTCAAACTCACCCTCAACCTAAACCTAATCCTAATGCTCACACACAACCTAACCCTAACCCTCACACTCACCCTCTCCCTCAGCTTAAACCTAAGCCTAACAATAACCCTAACCCTAAACCTCACACTCACCCTCATCCTAAAACTAACCCTAACCTAATCCTAACCCTCTCACTCACCCTCACACTCCCCCTAACCCTAACCCAAACCCTCAACCTAAACATCACCCTAAACCTAACCCTCACCCTAACCCTTAGCCTAACCCTCACCCTAACCCTAACCCTCATCCTCACCCTCACCAACAGGCTCACCCTAAACCTAATCCTAACAATAACCCTCACCCTCACCCTCAACATAACCCTACCCCTAACGCTAACCCTCACCCTAAACCTAAACTCCAACCTAACCCAAAACCTCACCCTAAACCTAACACTCAACCTAACAATAACCCTCACCCTAACCCTAACCCTCATGCTCACAGTCACCCTCAGCCTAAACCTAAACCTAAGCCTAACCCTATCCCTAATCCTCACACTAACCATCACCCTAAACCTAACCCTAAGTCTCATCCTCACCCTCAACCTCACCCTAACCCTAACCCAAACCTTCAACTGAACCCTCACCCTCAATCTCACCCTAACCCTCACCCTCACCCTAAACATCACCCTAACCCTAACCCTCACCCTTAACCTCACCATATCCCTAAACCTCATACTAACCCTAAACCTACCCTAAACCTAACCCTCAACCTAACCCTTACCCTCACCCTAACACTAAGCCTAAACCTAACATGAACCCTCACAGTAACCCTAAACCTCACCCTAACCTTAACCCTCACCCTAACCCTAACTCTCACTCTAACCCTAACCGTAACCCAAACCCTCACCCTCATAGTAACTTTACACCAAAACCTAATCCTAACAATAACCCCAACGCTAACCCTAACCCTCACCCTCTCCATAACCCTCACCCTAAACCTAAACCTCACCCTAACCCTCACCCTCACCCTTAGGCTCGGTCTAAGCCTAAGACAAAGACTAAGACTAAACCTTACCCTACCACTCACCCTCACCCTAACCCTAAAAGTAACACTCACCCTAACCCTAACCCTCACACTAACCCTCACCCTTACACTAACACTAACCATAAACCTCTCCCAAACCCTAACCTTAAACCTCACCCTAACCCTCACCCTCCGCCTAACACTAAGAATATACCTAACCCCAACCCTAACCCTAAAACTAACCCTAAACCTAAACCTCACCCTAACCCTCACTCTAACCATGAGCCTAACCATCACCCCCACCCTAGCCCATACCCTAACCCTAAGCCTAATCCTAACACTCACCCTAACCCTCACACTAACCCTAACCCCAACCCTCACCCTAACCCTAACCCTCAGCTTACCCTCACCATAACTCTAATCCTAACCCTAACCCTAAACCTAAACCTCACACTCACCCTCACCTTAACCCTAATCCTAATCCTAACCTTAACCCTAACACTCACCCCCAGCCTAACCCTCACCCTAAACCTAACCCTAACCCTAACCCTAACCCACACCCTAACACTAACTCTAAACCTAAATGTCACCCTAACCCTAAACCTCACCCTAACACTTACCCTCACACTAAAACTAAACTTAACCCGAACACTAACCCTCACACTAACCCTAACCATCACCCTAAACTTAAAACTCACCCTAAGCCTAACCCTAACCCTCAACCTCGCTCTAACACTATTATCCTAACCCTAACCTTCACCCTAACCATAACCCCCACCCTCACCATCAAGCTGGGCCTTAGTCTAAGCATAAGCCTAAGACTAACCCTAACCCTCACAATCACCCTCACCCTAACCCTAACCGTAAACCTAACCCTAACCCTAATCCTCACACTAACCCGCACCCTAACGCTAACCCTAACCCTAACCCTAAACCTAAACCTAACCCTCACCCTAACCGTCACCCTAACCCTAACGTTCAACATTACCATAACACTCGCCCTCAGCCTAACCCTCACCTTAACCCTTACTGTCCCCCTCACCCTAACCCTCACCCTAACTTTAACCCTAACCATCACCCTAACTCTAACCCTCACCCTCACCTTCAGCCTCAGCCTAACCCTAAGCCTAAGCCTAACCTTAACCCTAAACATCAACCTCATCCTAGCCCTCACCCTAACCCTAATCCTAACCCTAACGCTCATCCTAACCCTCAACCTAACACTAAGTCTCAACCTCATCCTAACCCTAACCCAAACCCTCAACTGAACCCTCACCCTCACACTCACCATAACACTCACCCTCACCCTAAACATCACCCTAACCCTAACACTCACACTTACCCTCACAGTAGCCCTAACCCTCAAACTAATTCTAAACCTCACCCTAACCTAACCCTCAACCTAACCCTTACCCTCACCATAACACTAAGCCTAAACCTAACATGAAACCTCACAGTAACCCTAAACCTCACCCTAACCCTAAACCTCACACTATCCCTAACCCTCACCCTAACCCTAACCCTAACCCTCACCCTAACCCTAACACTCACCCTCATCCTAGCCCTCACCCTAACCCTAATCCCAACCCTAAACCTCATCCTAACCCTAAACCTAACCATAACCCTAACCATCACTCAAAAGCTAATCCTCATCCCCAAACTCACCCTCAGCCTAATGCTAACCCTCAGCCTAACCCACACCCTAAACCTAACCCTAATCCTAACCCTCACCCTCAGCCTCACCCTCACTGTAAACTTAACCCTAACCATAAAACTAACAATAACCCTAACCCTAAACCTAATCCTAACCCTCACCCTCACCCTAAACCTAAAACTAACCCTCACACTAATCGTAACCCTCACCCTCAAAGTAACCCTAACTCTAACCCTAAACCTCAACCTAACGCTAACCCTAAAACTCACCCTCATCCTAACCCACACCCTAACCCTAAAGCCCTAATCCTCATCCTAACCCTAACCCTCTCCCTCACACTCATGCTCGGCCTAAGCGTAAGCCTAAGACTAAGTCTAACCGTAAACCTCACACTAACCTTAACCCTCACCCTAACCCTAACACTAACCCTCACGCTCACCCTAGCCTATCATCTAACCCTAAGTCTAAGCCTAACCCTCACCCTAACCCTCAGCCTCACCCTAAGTCTAAACATAACCCTAACCCTCACCCTCACCCTCACCCACACCCTAAGCCTCACTGTCACCCTCATGCTCACTCTCACTGTAACCCTAACCCTAACCCTCACGCTAAACCTATCTCTCATCCTAACCATAAACCTAACAATCACCCTCACCTTCACCTCACCCTAACCCGAAACCTCACCCTAACCCTCACCCTAAACCTCACCCTAAGCCTAATGCTAACTCTTACCCTCACACTCACCCTGATCCTCACGCTAACCCTTACTCTTACCATAAAGCTAACACTAACCCCAACCCTCACACTTACCCTAACCCTCACCCTAACCCTAACCCTAACCATAACCCTAACGCTAACCCTAACGCTCATCTTAACCATAACCATACCGCTCAAATTAACTCTCATCCTAAACTTAACCCTAACCCAAACCCTCACCCTAACCCTAACCCTAACTTTCAACCTAACCCTAATCCTCACCCACACCCTCAGCCTCATCCTCAGCCTAAACCGAACCCTAACCCTAATCCTAACCCTAAACTTCACCCTCATCCTAACTCTAACCCTAACCTTCACTCGCACCCTCACTCCCACCCTCACCCTAACCCTAACCCGAACCCTAAACCGAACCCTCAATCTAACCCTCATCCTAACCCTCTCCCTAACCCTCATCCTAACCCTAACCCTAGCCCTTACCATAACCCTAAACCTCACCCTCACCCTGACCCTAAACCTAACCATAACCCTCACCATAACCCTAAACTGAACCCAAACCCGAACCCTCACCCTAACTCTCATCCTAACCCTCTCCCTAACCCTCATCCTAACCCTAACCTTAGCCCTTACATGACCCTAAACCTCACCCTCACCCTAACCCTAACCCTAACCCTCACACTCACCATAATCCTCACCCTAAACCTTACGCTCACCCTAACCCTCATCGCAACCCTCACACTATCCCTAACCCTAACCCTCAAGCTAACCCTTACACTCACTCTAACACTAAGCCTAACCCTAATAATAACTCTCACACCAACCCTCACCCTAAATATCACCCTATCATTAACCCTAACCCTAAAACTCACTCTAACCCTAACCCTCACCCTCACCCTCAGCCTAACCCTCAGCCTAAAGCCTAACCCTAACCCTAACCCTCAGAGTCACCCTCACCCTAACCCTAACCCTAAGCCCCACCCTCACCCTCAACCTCACCCTAAACCTAACGCAAACCCTCAAACCAACCCTCACCCTCACCATAAACATCACGGTAACCCTAACACTCACCCTAATCCGCACCATAACCCGAACGTTCACCCTAACGCTAACCCTCACCCTCACCCTAACCCTAACCCTTACCCTAACCCTAACCCTCACCCTCATCTAACCCTCACCCTAACCCAAACCCTACCCTCACCCTTATCCTCAACCACACCGTCACCATAATCCTAACCCTAGTTCTCACACTCAACATAACCCTAAACCTCACACTCACCCTCACCCTCAGCTTAAACCTAAGCCTAACAATAAACCAACCCTAACACTCACACTCAACCTCACCCTAAACCGAATCCTAACCCTAAACCTAACCCACTCACTCACCCTCACCCTCAACCTAACCCTAACCCAAACCATCAACTGAAACTTCACCCTAACCCTAACCCTAACCCTCACGCTTAACCTAAACATCACCCTAAACCTAACACTCACCCTAAACCTTAGCCTAACCCTCACCCTAACCCTAACCCTCACCCTCACCCTCACCCTCAGGCTCACCTTAAACCTAATCCTAATCCTAACCTTCACCCTCACCCTCAACTTAAACCTACCACTAACGCTAACCCTCACCCTAACACTAACCTCCAAACTAACCCTAACCCTAAACCTAACGCTAACCCTCACCCAAACCCTAACACTCACACCAACCCTTACCCTCATCCTAATCCCAAACCTAATGCTCACCATAACCCTAACACTCAAGCTCACAGTCACCCTCAGCATAACCCTAAACCTAAGCCTAACCCTATCCCTAAACCTCACACTCACCCTCACCCTAAACCTAATCCTAACCCTAACCCTAACCCTCCTCCTAACTCTCACCCTAACCCTAACCCTAACACAATCACTAACATTAAGCCTAAACCTCACCCTAACCCTAACCCTAATCCTCACCCTCAACGTTATTCTAACCCTAACCCTAATGATAATACTAACCCTAACCCTGACCCTAACCCTCACCCTCACCCTCAACCTAACCCTAAGCCTCAACCTCACCCTAACCCTAACCCAAATATTCAACTGAACCCTCACCCTCACCTTCTCCCTCACCCTAATCTTCACCCTCACCGTAAACATCACCCTAACCCTAACCCTCAACCTTACCCTCACCCTAGCCCTAACCCTCATACTAACCCTAAACCTCACCCTAAAGTAAACCTCAACCTAACACTTACCCTCACCCTAACACTAAGCCTAAACCTAACATGAGCCCTTACAGTAACCCTAAACCTCACCCTAACCTTAACCATCACACTATGCCTAACCCTCACCCTAACCCTATCCTAACCCTCACCCTAACCCTAATCATCACCCTCACCCTCACTCTCACCCTAACCCTCTGCCTAAAGCTTAACCCTAACCCTCACAATCACCCTCACCCTAACATTAACCCTAAGCGTCACCCTCACTCTCAACCTCACCCTAAACCTAACGCAAACCCTCAAACCAACCCTCACCATCACCATAAACATCACCGTAAACCTAACACTCACCCTAATCGGCACCAAAACCCTAACCCTCACCCTAACGATAACCCTCACCCTCACCCTAACCCTAACCCTCTCCCTAATCCTAACCCTCACCGTAATCTAACCCTCACCCTAACCCAAACCCTAAACCTCTCCCTAACCCTCAACCTCAACCTCACCATAAAACTAACCGTAATGCTCACACTCAACATAACTCTAACCCTCACACTCACCCTAACCCTAAGCTTAAACCTAAGCCAAAAAATAACCCTAACCCTAACCCTCACACTCACCCACACCCTAAACCTAACCCTAACCCTAATCCTAACCCTCTCACTCACCCTCAGACACACCCTAACCCAAACCCAAACCCTCAACCTAAACATCACCCTAAACCTAACCCTCACCCTAACCCTTAGCCTAACCCTCACCCTAACCCTAACCCTCACCCTCACCCTCACCAACAGGCTCACACTAAACCTATTCCTAACCCTAAAACTCACTCTCATCCTCAACCTAACCCTACCCCTAATGCTAACCCTCACTCTAAACCTAACCTCCAACCTAACCCTAAACCTCACCCTAACCCTAAACCTCATGCTCACAGTCACCCTCCGCCTAACACTAAACATAAGCCTAACCCTATCCCTAATCCTCACACTCACCCTCACCCTGAACCCAACCCTAAGTCTCAACCTCACCCTCAACCTCACCCTAACCCTAACCCAAACCCTCATCTTAACCCTCACCCTCACACTCACCCTAACCCTCACCCTCACCCTAACATCACCCTAACCCTAACCCTCACCCTTACCCTCACCCTAGCCCTAACCCTCATACTAACCCTAAACCTCACCCTAAACCTAACACTCAACCTAACATTTACCCTCACCCTAACACTGAGCCTAAACCTAACATGAACCCTCACACTATCCCTAAAACACACCCTAACCCTAAACCTCACATTAACCCTAACCCTCACCCTAACCCTAACCCTATCCCTCACCCTAACCCTCACTCTAACCCTAACCCTGACCCTAACCCTCACCCTGTCCATAACCCTCATCCTAACCCTAACCCTGACCCTAACCCTAACCCTCACCCTCTCCCTTAGGCTCGGACTAAGCCTAAGCCTAAGACTAAAACTAACCCTTACACTCACACTGAAACTCACCCTAACCCTAAAAGTAACAGTCACCCTAACCCTAACCCTCACACTAACTCTCACCGTAACACTAACACTAACCATAAACCTCACCCAAACCCCAACCCTAACCCTCACCCTCACCCTCACCCTCCGCCTAACACTAAGACTATCCCTAACCCCAACCCTAACCCTAAAACTAACCCTAAACCTAACCCTCACCCTAACCCTCACTCTAACCCTGACCGTAACCCTCACCCTCACCTTAGCCCATACCCTAACCCTAAGCCTAAACCTAACCCTCACCTTAAACCTCACTCTAACCCTAACCCCAACCCTCACCCTAACCCTAACCCTCACCTCACCCTCACCATAACTCTAATCCTAACCTTAACCCTAACCCTAACCCTCACACTCACCCTCTCCTTAACCCTAATCCTAATCCTAACCCTAACCCTAACACTCACCCCCACCCTAAACCTCACGCTAACCCTAACCCTAACACAAACCATAACCCTAACCCTCACCCTACACTAACTCTAACCCTAAACCTCACCTTAACCCTAAACCTCACCCTAACACTTGCCTTCACACAAAAACTCACCTTAACCCGAACACTAACCCTCACACTAACCCTAACCATCACCCTAAACTTAAAACTCACTCTAACCCTAACCCTAAACTTCAACCTTGCCCTAACCCTAACCATTACCCTAACCCTATCACTCACCCTAACCGTAACCCCCACCCTCAACCTCAAGCTGGGCCTAAGCCTAAGCATAAGCCTAAGACTAACCCGAACCCTCACACTCACCCTCACCCTAACCCTAATCGTAACCGTAACCCTAACCGTAACCCTCACACTAAACCTCACCCTAACCCTAACACTAACCCTATCCCTAACCCTCACCTAACCCTCACCCTAACACTTAACCTTCACCATTACCATAACACTCACCCTCAGACTAACCCTCACCTTTACCCTTACTGTCACCCTCACCCTAACCCTCACCCTAACCGTAATCATCATTCTAACACTCACCCTAACTGTAACCCTAACCATCACCCTAACCGTAACCCACACCCTCAACTTCAGCCTCAGCCTATCCCTAAGCCTAAGCCTAACCCTAACCCTAAACATCACCCTCATCCTAGCCCTCAGCCTAACCCTAATCCTAACCCTAACCCTCATCCTAACCCTCAACCTAACCATAACCCTAACCATCACTCAAAAGCGAATTCTCATCCCCATTATCACCCTCATCCTAATCCTAAGCCTAAGCCTAACCCTAACCCTAATCCACACACTCACCCTCACTGTAACCCTAATCCTAAACCTAACCCTAACCCTAAACCTAATCCTAAACCTCACCCTCACCCTCACCCTAAACCTAACGCTCACCATAACCCTAACCCTCACCCTCAAAGTAACCCTAACCCTAAACCTCATCCTAACGCTAACCCTAACCCTCACCCTCACTGTAGCCCTCACTTAACCCTAATCCTAACCCTAAACCTCATCCTAACCCTCACCCTAACCCTAAAACCCTAACCCTCATCCTAACCCTAACACTATCCCCCTCACACTCATACTCGGCCTAAGCCTAAGCCTAAGACTAAGACTAACCGTAACCCTCACACTCACCCTAACCCTCACCCCAACCCTAACACTAACCCTCACCCTCACCTTAGCCCATACTCGAACCCTAAGCCTAAACCTAACCCTCACACTTACCCTCACTCTCACCCTCACCCTAAGTCTAATCCTAACCCTAACCCTCACACTCACCCTCATCGTAAACCTAATTGTAACACTAACCCTAACACTAACCCTCACCCTAATGCTAACTCTAACCCTAAACCTCATCCTCACCCAAACCCTAACCCTCACCCTCATCTTCACCTTCTGCCTAACACTAAGCCTATCCCTAAACCCAGCCCTAACCCTAACACTAACCCTAAACCTAACTCTCACACTAACCCTCAAAATAAACCTCACCCTAACCCTCAACCTCACCCTCACCCTAAACCTAACCCTAATTCTCACACTCAACATAACCATAACGGTCACACTCACACTCACCCTCAGCTTAAACATAAGCCTAAAAATAACCCTAACCCTAAACCTCACACTCACCCTCACCCTAAACCTAAACCTAACCATAAACTTAACCCTCACACTCACCCTCACCCTCACTCTAACCCTAACCGAAACCCTCAACCGAACCCTCACCCTCACCCTCAACCTAACCCTAACCCTCACCCTAACCCTCAACCTAACCCTACCCCTAACGCTAACACACATCCTAACCCTAATCTCCAACCTAATTAGATCCCTAACCCTAACTCTAACACTCATCCTAACCCTAACCTCCAACCTAACCCTAACGCTCACCCTAACCCTAACGTGAACCCTCACCCTAACCCTAACACTCAACCCAACCCTTACCTTCACCCTAACCCTAAACCTCACCCTAACCCTAACTCTCACGCTCACAGTCACCCTCAGCCTAACCCTAAACTTAAGCCTAACGCCATCCCAAACCCTCACACACACCCTCACACTAAACCTAACACTACGACTCACCCTCACCCTCAACCTCACCCTAACGCTAACCCAAACCCTCAACTTAACCCTCACCCTCACCCTAACCCTAACCCTCACCCTCACCCTGAACATCACCCTAACCCTAATACTCACCGTTTCCCTCACCCTAGCCCTAACCCTCATACTAACCCTAAACCTCACCCTAAACCTAAACCTCAACCTAACCCTAACCCTCACACTAACCCTAACCCTAACCCTAACACTAAACCTACCCTTAACCCTACCCCTCACTCTAACCCTAAACCCAACCCTAACCCTCACACTCACCGTCACCCTAACACTCACCCAACCCTAACACTCAACCAAACCCTAACCCTCATACTCTCCCGAACACTAAGCCTCACACTATCACTCACACTCATCCTCAACCTAAACCTCACCCTAACCCTAACCCTCACCCTAACCTCACCTTTACCCTCAACCTAACCCTCACCCTCAACCTAACAGTAACCGTAACCCTAACCCTAAACCTCACCCTAATCCTCACCCTAACCCTATGCCTAACCCTCACCATCACGCTAACCTTTAACATTACCCTCAGCCTAACCCTCACACAAACCCTAACCCTCAACCTAACCCTAACTCTAACCGTCACCCTCACACTCACGCTCACCCTCAGCCTAACTGTAAACCTAAACCTACTCCTAACACTAACATTCACCTTCACCCTCACACTAAACCTAATCCTAAACCTAACCCTAAGTCTAAGACTCACACTCACCCTCACCGTCACCCTGACCCTAAGCCTCACTGTCACACTCACACTCACCCTCACCCTAACCCTAACCATAACTCTAACCCTAAACCTCACCCTAAACCTAACCCTAACACTCACCCTCAATCTAACCTTTAACCTTACCCTCACACTAACCCTAACCCTCACCCTAACCCTAACCCTCACCCTAACCCTCACTCTCACCATAGACCTCACCCTAACCCTAATCCTAACCCTAACCCTCACCCTAAACCTAACCCTCAACCTAACCCTAACCCTCACCCTCATCTAACCCTCACCCTAACCCAACCCTAACCCTCACCCTAACCCTCACCTTAACCCTAACCCTCACACTAAACAAACCCTAACACTCACCCTAACCCACACACTAACCCTAATGCTAACCCTAATCCTAACCATAACCCTCACCCTAAACCTAAACCTCAACCTAACCCTAACCCTCACACTCATCTAACCCTCACCCTAACCCAACACTAACCCTCATCCTAACCCTCACCCTAACCCTAACCCTCACCCTAACCTAACCCTAACACTCACCCGAACCCTCACACTAGCCCTAATGCTAACCCTAACCCTCACCCTCACACTAACCCTTCAAACTAACCCTTAAACTCACAGTAACCCTAACCCTAACACTAACCCTCAACCTCACCCTAAACCTCAGCCAAACCCTAACCCTCACCCCAACACTTACCCTCACCCTAACTCTCATCCTAACGCTAACCCTAACGCTAAACCTCACTTCACTCGCAACCTCACTTTAACCGTAACCCTAACACTAACCCTAACAATAACCCTCACACTAACCCTAACCCTCACACTAACCTTCACCCTCAACCTCACCCTAACCCTCACCCTCATCTTAACGCTAACCATAAACCTAACCCTGAACCTCACCCTAACCCTCACCCTAACCCTAAACCTAACCCTCACCCTCTCCCTAACCTTTAGACTTCACCTCACCCTAACCCTCACACTAAACCTAACCCTCACCCTAACCCTAACCCTAACCGTCACCCTCATCCTCACGCTCACCCTCAGCCTAACTTTAAACCTAACGCTACTCCTAACACTAACCCTCAACTTCACCGTCACACTAACCCTAACCCTAAGCCTAAGCCTAACCCTCACACTCACCCTCACCCACAACCTAAGCCTCACTGTCACCCTCACGCTCACCCTCACCCTAACCCTAACCCTAACCCTCACGCTAAGCCTATCTCTCACCCTAACCATAAACCTCACAATCACCCTCACCCTCACCTCACCCTAACCCTAAACCTAAACCTAACCCTCACCCTAAACGTCACCCTAACCCTAATGCTAACTCTAACCCTCACACTCACCCTAAACCTCACGCTAACCCTTAATCTCACCGTAAATCTAAACCTAACCCTAACCCTCACTCTGACCGTAACCCTCACCCTAAACCTAATCCTAACCCTAGCCCTCACCCTCACCCTCAACCTCACCCTACCCCTAACGCTAACCTCACCCTAAACCTAAACTCGAACCTAACCCTAACCCTAGCCCTACCACTAAGCCTCACCCTAAACCTAAACCTCATCCTAACCCTAACCCTCAAACTCACAGTCACCCTCAGCCTAACCCTAAAGCTAAGCCTAACCCTATCCCTAATCCTCACACTCACCATCACCCTAAACCTAACCCTAAGTCTCACCCTCACCCTCAACCTCACCCTAACCCTAACCCAATCCCTCAACTGAACCCTCAACCTCACCCTAACACTCACCCTAACGCTAACTCTCACACTCACCATAACCCTCAACTTTAACCTTACCCTCACCCTAACCCTCATCCCAACCCTCACCCTATCCCTAATCCTAACCCTCAACCTAACACTTACACTCACTCTAACACTAACCCTAACCCTAACACTAACTCTCACACTAAACCTCACCCTAAATATCACCTTATCATTAACCCTAACCCTATCCCTAACCCTCACCCTCACCCTCAGCCTAACCCTCAGCCTAAAGCCTATTCCTAACCCTGACCCTCAGATTCACCCTCACCCTAACCCTAACCCTAAGCCTCACCCTCACCCTCAACCTCACCCTAAACCTAACGCAAACCCTCAAACCAACCCTCACCCTCACCATAAACATCACCGTAACCCTAACACTCACCCTAATCCGCACCATAAACCTAACCCTCACCCTAACGCTAACCGTCAATTTCACCCTAACACTAACCCTCAAACTAACCCTCAACCTCACCCTCACCCTAAACCTAACCCTAATGCTCACACTCAACATAACCCTAACCCTCACTCTCACCCTCACCCTCAGCTTAAACCTAAGCCTAACAATAACCCAAACACTAACCCTCACACTCACCCTCACCCTAAACCTAACCCTAACCCTAATCCTAACCCTCTCACTCACCCTCACACTCACCCTAACCCTAACCCAAACTCTCAACCTAAACATCACCCTCAACCTAACCTTCACCCTAACCCTTAGCCTTACCCTCACCCTAAACCTAACCCTCACCCTCACCCTCACCCACAGGCTCACCCTAAACCTAATCCTAACCCTAGCCCTCCCTCTCCCCCTCAACCTAACCCTACCCCTAACGCTAACCCTCACCCTAAACCTAACCTCCAACCTAACCCTAACCCTAACCCTAACGCTAACCCTCAACCTAACCCTAACCCTCACCCTAACCCTAACCCTCACGCTCACAGTCACCTTCAGCCTAACTCTAAACCTAAGCCTAACCCTATCCCTAATCCTCACACTCACCATCACCCTAAACCTAACCCTGAGTCTCACCCTCACCCTCAACCTCACCCTAACCCTAACACAAACCCTCGACGGAATCCTCACCCTCACCCTCACCCTCACCCTAACCCTAACCCTAACCCTCACACTCACCATAACCCTCACCCTAAACCATACCCTCACCCTTACCGTCATCACAACCCTCACCCAATCCCTAACCCTAACCCTCAACCTAACCCTTACACTCACTCTAACACTAAGCCTAACCCTAACACTAACTCTCACACTAATCCTCACCCTAAATATCACCCTATCATTAACCCTAATCCTAAAACTAACCCTCACCTTCACCCTCAACCTAACCAACAGCTTAAGCCTAACCCTAACCTTAACCCTCAGAGTCACCCTCACCCTAACCCTAACCCTAAGCCTCACCCTCACCCCCAACCTCAACCTAAAACTAATGCAAACCCTCAAACCAACCCTCACCCTCACCATAAACATCAGGGTAGCCCTAAAACTCAACATAATCTGCACCATAACCCTAACCCTCACCCTAATGCTAACCCTCACCGTCACCCTAACCCTAACCATCACCCTAACCCTAACCCTCACCCTCATCTAACCTTCACCCTAACCCAAACCCTAACCCTCAAACACACCCTCACCCTAAACCTAACGCTAACCCTCACCCAAACCCTAACACTCACCCCAACACTGACCTCACCCTAACCCCAACCCTAATGCTCACCATAATACTAACCCTCAAGCTCACAGTCACCCTCAGCCTAACCCGAAAACTAAGCCTAAACCTATCCCTAAACCTCACACTCAACCTCACCCTAACACTAACCCAAACCCTCAACTGAACCCTCACCCTCACCCTCACCCTAAGCCTCACCCTCACCCTAAACATCACCCTAAACCTAACCCTCACCCTTACCCTCACCTTAGCCCTAAACCTCATACTAACCCTAAACTTCACCCGAAACCTGACCTTCAACCTAACCCTTACCCTCACCCTTACACTAAGTCTAAACCTAACATGAACCCTCACAGTAACCCTAAACCTCACCCTAAACCTAACCCTCACACTATACCTAACCCTTTCCCTAACCCTAACCCTAACCCTCACCCTAACTCTAAACATCACCCTCACCCTCACCCTCAGCCTAACCCTCAGCCTAAAGCCTAACCCTAACCCTAACCCTCACAGTCACCCTCACCCTAACCCTAACTCTAAGCCTCACCCTCACCCTCAACCTCACCCTAAACCTAATGCAAACCCTCAAACCAACCTCACGCTTACCCTAAACATCACCCTCACCCTAACCCTCACCCTAATCCGCACCAGAAACCTAACCCTCACCATAACGCTAATCCTCACCCTCACCCTAACCCTAACCCTCACCCTAACCCTAACCCTCACCCTCATCTAACCCTCACCCTAACCCAAACCCTAACCCTCACCCTAACCCTCAACCTCACCCTCACCCTAAACCTAACCCTAATGCTCACACACAACATAACCCTAACCCTCACACTCACCCTCACCCTCAGCTTAAACCTAAGCCTAACAATAACCCAAAACCTAACCCTCACACTAACCCTCACCCTAAACCTAAACCTGACACTAATCCTAAACCTCTCACTCACCCTCACACTCAACCTTACCCTAACCCAAACCCTCAACCTAAACATCACCCTAAACCTAACCCTCAACCTAACCCTTAGCTTAACCCTCACCCTAACCCTAACCCTCACCCTCACTCTCACCCTCAGGCTCACCTTAAACCTAATCCTAACCCTCACCCTCACGCTCAACCTAACCCTTATCCTAACGCTAACCCTCACCCTAACCCTAACCTCCAACCTAACCCTAACCCTAAACCTAACGCTAACACTCACCCAAACCCTAACACTCACCCGAACACTTACCCTCACCCTAACCCCACCCCTAATGCTCACCATAACCCTAAACCTCAGGCTCACAGTCACCCTCAGCCTAACCCTAAACCTAAGCCTAACCCTATCCCTAAACCTCACATTCACCGTCACCCTAAACCTAACCCTAAGTCTCACCTTCACCCTCAACCTCACCCTAAGCCTAACCCAAACCCACAACTGAACCCTTACCTTCACCCTCACCCTAATACTCACTCTCACCCTAAACATCACCCTAACCCTAACCCTCACCATTGCCCTGACCCTAGCCCTAACCCACATACTACCTCTAAACCTCACCATAAACCTAACCCTCAACCTAACCCTTACTCTTACCCTAACACTAAGCCTAAACCTAACATGAAACCTCACAGTAACAGTAAACTTCACCTTAACCCTAACCCTCACCCTAAACCTAACACTACCCCTCACCCTAACCCTCACTCTGACCCTAAACCCAACCCTAACCCTCAACCTCACCATCATCCTAACACTTACCCAACCTTAACCCTCACCCAAACCCTAACCCTCATACTCTCCCGAACCCTCAGCCTCACTCTAACAGTTACCCTCATCCTCACCCTAACCCTCACCCTAACCCTAACCCTATCAGTCACGCTCACCCTCACCCTCACACTCAGCCTTACTCTAAACCTATACCTCACCCAAACCCTCAACTTAACCCTAAACCTAACCCTCACCTTCACCCTAACCCTAACCCTCACTGACAACCTAGCATTCACCATAAACCTAATCCAAACCCTAACCCTCACCCTAACACTCACCCTTACCCTCACCCTAACCCTTACCCTCACCCTAACCCTAACCGTAACCCTACCCCTAATCCTCACCGTAACCCTAACCCTAACCCTCACCCTAACCTTTAACCTTACCCTCACCCTAACCCTCACACTAACTCTAACCCTCAACCTAACCCTAACCCTAACCATCACCCTCACGCTCACCCTCAGCCTAACTTTAAACATAATCCTACTCCTAACACTAACCTTCACCTTTACCCTCACACTAACCCTAACCCTAAACCTAAACCTAATCCTAACCCTCACACTCACCCTCTCCCTCACCCTAAGCCTCACTGTCACCCTTACGCTCACCTTAACCCTAAACCTAACCCTCACCAAAAACCTATCCCTCACCCTAACAATAAACCTCACAATCACCCTCACTCTCACCTCACCCTAACCCTAAACCTAACCCTAACGCTCACCCTAAGCCTACCCTAACACTTATGTAACTCTAACCCTCTCACACTAAACCTCACGCTAACACTTACTCTCAGCATAAACCTAACCCTACCCCTAACCCTCGCACTGACCCTATCCCTTACCCTAACCCTAACCATAACCATAACCTTCACCCTAACCCTCACCCTAACCCTCACCCTAACCCTAAACCTCATCCTAAACCTCACCCTAACCCTAACTCTATCCCTAACCCTAAAGCTAACCCTAATGCTCAATCTAACTGTAACCGTAGCCCTCAAACTAACTCTCATCCTAAACTTAACCCTAACCCAAACCCTTACGTTAACACTAACCCTAACACTCAACCTAACCCTAATCCTCACCCACACCCTCGGCCACATCCTCAGCCTAAACCTAACCCTAACCCTAACCCTAACCTTAATCCTCACACGCATCCTAACTCTAACCCTAACCTTCACTCTCACCCTCACCCCCACCCTCACCATAACCCTAACCCGAACCCTAACCCGAACCCTCACCCTAACCCTCATCCTAACCTTCTCCCTAACCCTCATCCTAACCCTAACCCTAACCCTAAACCTATCCCTAACCCTAACGCTAACCCTAACGCTCACACTAACCGTAACCGTACCGCTCAACCTAACCCTCATCCTAAACTTAAGCCTAACCCAAACTCTCACGCTAAACTTAACCCTAACACTCACCCTAACTCTAATCCTCACCCACACCCTCACCATCACACTCAGCCTAACCCACAGCCTAAGCCTAAACCTAACCCTAACACTCACACTCACCCTCACACAAACCCTAACCCTAAGCCTCACCATCACCCTCAACCTCACCCTTACCAAAACCCTAACCCTCACACTAACCCTAACCCTCACCCTAATGCTAACCCTCAACCTAAACCTTACACTCACCCTAACACTAAGCGAAACCCTAACACTAACTCTGACAATAACCCTCACCCTAAACATCACCCTATCCCTAACCCTAACCCTAACCCTCACCCTAACCCTAACCCTCACACTCACCCCCACCCTCAGCCTAACCCAAAGCCTAAGCCTAACCCTAACCCTAACCCTCACACTCACCCTCACACTAACCCTAAGCCTAATTCTCACCCTCACCCTCAACCTCACCCTAACTCTAACCCATACCCTCAAACCAACTCTCACCCTCAACCTCACCCTAACCCTCACCCTAAACATCACCCTAACCCTAAACCTCACCCTAATCCTCACCCTTACCCTAACTATCACCCTAACCCTAACCCTCACCCTAAACCTAAACCTCAATCTAAACATTACCCTCAACCTAACACTAATCCTAACCCTAACACTAAAGCTCACTAACCCTAAACCTCACCCTAACCCTAATCCTCACCCTAACATAACCCTAACACTCACCCTAACCTTCAACCTATCCCTTAATCGCACCCTAAACCTAACCCTAACACTAACCCTCAACCTCACCCTAAACCTCACATTAACCCTAACCCTAACACTAACTCTCAACCTCACCCTCAACCTTACCCTAACCCTAACCCTCACCCCAACACTTACCTTCACCAAAACCCTCACTCTAACGCTAACCATAACGCTAAACCTCACCTCACCCGCAACCTCACCTTAACCGTAAACCTAACCCTAACCCTAACAATAACCCTAACCCTAACCCTAAACCTAATCCTTACCCTAACCCACACCATCACCCTCACCTTCACCCTAAACCGAACCCTAATCCTCTCCATAACCCTAAACCTCTCCCTAAACCTAAGCCTCACACTCACCCTAACCCTCACCCTAAAACTTACCCTCACCCTAACCCTCAGCCTAACCCTAAACCTAACTCTAACCCTCACCTTAACCTTCACCCTAAACCCAACCGTAACGTTAACCCTCAAACTAACCCTGAACCTCACCATAACCCTAACCCTGCCCCTCATCGTAACCATCATCCTAACCCTCACCCTAACCCTAAATCTAAACCTAAAACTTACCCGCACCCTAACACTCACCCTCACACTCACCCTAAGCCTCACCCTCACACCCACCCTAACCATCACCCTATCCCTAACCCTCACCCTAACCCTAAGATTAACACTCACCCTAATCATAACCCTCACCCTCACCCTCACCCTCAGCCTAAACCTAACCCTAATCCTAACCCTAACTCTACCCCTCACCGTAACACTTACCCTAACAATCACCCTAACCCTAACCCTAATGCTCACACTCAACATAATGCTAAGCCTCATGCTCACCCTCACCCTCAGCTTAAACCTAAGCCTAACAATAAAGCTAACCCTAACCCTTACACTCACCCTCACCCTAAACCTAATCCTAACCCTAAACCTAACCCTTAACCTCACCCGCACCATAACACTCACCCTAACCCAGACCCTAACACTCACCCTCACCCTAACCATCAACCTATCCCTAACGGTCACCCTCACCCTAAGCCTAAGCCTCACAGTAACCCTAACCCTCACCCTCACCCTCACCCTCAGCCTAACCCGAACCGTAATCCTAACCCTAACCCTCACCTTAACCCTCACCCTAACTCTAAACCTAAAACTCACACTCACCCTAACCCTAACTCTCACAC
The DNA here is from genome assembly GCF_024711535.1 of Dipodomys merriami. NCBI lineage: Eukaryota > Metazoa > Chordata > Mammalia > Rodentia > Heteromyidae > Dipodomys > Dipodomys merriami. Next base: position 98,424 of record NW_027202396.1, read on the forward strand.
TCACCCTCAGCCTAAACCTACCCTGAACCTAACCCAAACCCTCAACCAAAACCTCACCCTCACTCTCACCCTAAACATCACCCTCACCCTAAACATCACACTAAACCTAAGCCTCACCGTAAGCCTTAGCCTAACCCTCACCCTATCCCTCACCCTCACCCTCAGGCTCACCCTAACCCCAATCCTAATCCTAACCCTCACACTCAACCTTATCCTCACCCTCACCCTAAATTTAACCCTAAAAATAACCCTAACCCTAACCCTGAACCTAACCCTCAACCTAACCATAAACCTCACGCTAACCCTCGCCCTCAACCTCACCCTCATCTTAAACCTAAGCCTAACCATAACCCTCACCCTTACACTCACCTTAACACTAGTCCTAACCCTAAACCTCACCCTAACAGTAACCCTAACCCTCACCCTTTCTTTATCCTCACCCTAAACCTAACCCTCACATTAATCTTTATGCTCACCCTAACCCTAACCCTACCCTTCAACCTAACCCTCACCCTAATTCTAACCTTAACCACTAACCTAACCCTCTCTCTAACCCTAACCCTAACCCTCACCCTCACCCTAACTCTCACCTAATCCTCACCCTAACCCTAACCTCTACCTAACCGAGACCCTCACCCTCAACCTCGCCCTCATCTTTAACCTAACACTCACCCTCACACTACCCCTCACCCTAACCCTACCCCTAATCCTAAACCTCAAACTCACTCTCACCCTCACCCTCAGCCTAACCCTAACTCTAAAGCTAATCCTAAACATAACCCTCAGCATAACCCTAACCCTCACCCTAAACCCTTACCCTCACCCTCACCCTAACCCTAACTGTAACCCTCACACTAAACCTAACCGTCACCTTAAACCTAACCCTCACCGTATCCCTCACCCTAAACCTAACCCTAACCCTCACCCTAACCCTAATCATCATCCTAATCTAGCCATCACCCTAACCCTCACCCACACCCTAAACCTGACCCTCACCCCACCCTCAAATTAACACTAAGGCTAACTCTAACCCTAACCCTAACCCTTACCCTAAAATTAACCCTCACCCTATCCCTCAACCTAACCCTAACCCTAAGCATCACCCTCACTCTCACCTTAACCAGAAACCTAATCCTAACCCTCAACCTAAACCTAACCCTCACCCTAACCCTAACCCTCACCTTAAAATTACAATCAGCCTAACAGTAACCCTAACCCTAACAATAAGCCTCACACTAACCCTAACAATCACCCTAAGCCTAACATTAACCCTAACCCTAACCCTCACCCTCACCCTAAACCTAACCCTAACCCTAACCCACACCCTCACCCTCACCCTCATCCTCACCCTCACCCTAAATCTGACCCTAACAATAACCCTAACCCTAACCCTAAACCTAACCCTCACCCTAACCCTAACACTCACTCTAAACCTCATCCTCACCATCACCCTAACCTTAACCCTAAGCCTAACACTAACCCTCACCCTCACCCTCACCTTAACACTAAAGCTAACTCTAACCCTCACCCTAACAGTAACCCTAACCCTCACCCTAACATTAACCGTCACCCGAACTTTATCCTCACCCTATCCCTAACCCTCAAATTAATTCTAATGCTCACCCTAACCTTAACAGTACACCTCACGCGAACCCTCACCCTAACTCTAATCCTAACCCTAAACCTAACCCTCATCTAAACTTAACCCTGATTGTCAATGTTACCCTAACCCTCACCATCACCCGAACTCTCACCCTAACACTAACACTCACCCACACCCTAACCCTCAAGCTAACCCTAACCCTAACCCTCACCTAATCCTCACCCTAACCTTAACCATTATCAAACAAAGACCCTCACCCTCACCCTCACCCTAACCTTCACCCTAAGCCTCGCCCTCACCCTATCCCTCACCCTAAATGTAACCCTAACTCTAAACCTCACCCGCACCCTCACCCTCATGCTCAGCCTTACACTAACCCTACCCCTTATCCTAATCTTAACCCTCAACCGGATCATAACACTCACCATAACCCTTACCCTCACCCTCACAATATCCCTAACTTTAACCCTCACACTAAACCTAACCCTCACCCTAAACCTAACCCAACCCCTCACCCGAAACCTCAACCTAAACCTAACCCTAACCCTCACCCTAAAGCTAACCCTCACCATCACCCTAGCCCTCACCCTAATCCTAACCCTCATCTTACACTTCACCCTCACACCACCCTCAAACTAACCCTAACCCTAACCCTCTCCCTAACCCTAACCCTAACCCGCACACTAGCCCTCACCTTAAACCTAATCCTAACCCTACCCCTCACCCTAACCCTAACCTTAACCCTAACCCTAACCCTCACCCTAACACTAACCCTAACCCTCACCCTTACCTTAACCCTCACCCTAAACCTTAACCTCATCCTCACCCTAAAACTCACACTAAACCTAAACCTCACCCAAACTCTAACCCTAACCGTCACCCTCACCCTCACCCTCATGCTAACCCTAACCCTAACCCTCACCCTAACCCTAAAACTCACTCTAACCCTAAGCCTAACCCTCACCCTCACCAAAACCGACTGCTACCTCTAACACTCACCCTAACCCTCACGCTATCACTTACCCACACCATAAACCTAAACATAACCCTCACCCTCACCCTCACCCTAAATCTCACCCTAAACTTAACCCTAACCGAAATACGAAACCCTAACCCTAACCTGAACCCTAACCCTCACCCGAAACCTTAACCCTAACCCTAAACCTAACCCTCAAGCTAAGTGTCACCCTATCCCTAACCCTATCCCAAACCCTAACCCTCACCCTAACCCTCACCCTAAACCTTATACTCACCCTCACCCTAACCCTAACCATAACACTGACGCTTACAATAACTCTAACCCTCACCCTAAACCTCTTACCCCTCACCCTAACCCTCATCCTAACCCTAATCCTACCCAAAACCTATCCCTAACCCTAATCCTTACCCTAACCCTCACCCTCATCATAACTAACCCTAACCCTAACACTAACTCTCACCCTCACCCTCACCCTCAGCCTAACCCTGACCCTCACACTAACCCTAACCATCACGCTAACCCTCAACCTAATCCTCAACACTAACCCTAACCGTAACCCTTACACTTACCCTAACCCTAAACATCACCAAAATCCTCAATAACCCTAAACCTAGTCCTAACCCTAACCCTTACCCTCACCCTAACCCTTACACTAACCCTAACCCTAAACATCACCAAAATCCTCAATAACCCTAAACCTAGTCCTAACCCTAACCCTTATCTTCACCCTAACCCTCACACTCACCCAACCCTAACCTTCACCCTAACACTAAGCCTAACCCTAACACAAACCCTCACACTAAACCTAACCCTCAGCCTAAACCTAACCCTCAACCTAAACCTAACCCTAACCCAAATCCTCACCCTCAACTTATCCCTCACACTAACCCTTTTTCTATCCCTAACCCTAACCCTAACCCTAACCCTAACCCTCACCCTTTCCGTAACTCTCACCCTCACCAAAAACCTGACCCTTACCCTTACCTTAACCTCACCCTAACCCTCACACTTACCCAAAACCTCAACCTAACCTAATAAAAACACTCACACTAAACCTCACCCTAACCCTAATGCTAACCCTAACACTCACCCTCACCCTAACCCTCACCCTAAACCTGAAACTCACTCTAACCCTAACGCCAAACCCACAACCTCACCCTAAACCTCACCCTAACCCTAACCCTCACCCTAATCCTTACCCTCACCCTAACCCTCACCCTAAACCTAACCCTAAGCTAACCATAAACCTCACCCTAACCCTCACCCTCATCCTATCCCTAATCCGCACCCTAACCCTCAGCCTAAACCTCACCCTAACCCTAACCTTAACCTTCACACTAACCCTAACCCTCACCCTAAACTTAACCCTACCCCTCACCCTAACCATATCCCTCATGCTCACCCTAAACCTAACCCTAACCCTATCCCACACCCTCACCCTCACCCTCATCCTCACCCTCACCCTAAACCTAATCCTAACAATAACCCTAATCATAAACCTAACCCTCACCTTAACCCTAAACCTCAAGCTAACCCTCATCCTCACCCTCACCCTCACCTTAATCTTAAGCCTAATCCTAACCCTCACCCTCACCCTCAAATTAACCCTAACCCTCACTCTCACCCTAACCGTCACCCTAACATTATCCTCACCCTATCCATAACCCTCACATTAACCCTAATTCTCACCCTAACCTTAATAGTACCCCTCACCCAAACCCTCATCCTAACTCTAACCCTAACCCTAAACCTAACCCTCACCTAACCCTAAATCTCAACCTTACCCTAACACTCACCATCACCTGAGCCCTCACCCTAAACCTAACACTCACCCACACCCTAACCCTAAAGCTCACCCTCACCCTCACCCTCACCTAATCCTCACACTAACCCTAACCATTATCTACAAAGGCCCTCACCCTCACCTTCACCCTAACCTTCACCCTCACCCTAGCACTCACCCTAAACGTAACCCTACCAGTAAACCTCACCCACACTCTCACTTTCATGCTCAACCTTACCCTTAACCCTACCCCTAATCCTAACCCTAACCATCAACCCATCATAACCCTCACCATAACCCTTACCCCCACCCTCACCCTATGCCTAACTGTTACGCTCTCACTAAACCTAAACCTCACCCTAAACCTAACCCTACCCCTCACCTCAAACCTCAACCTAAACCTAACCCTGACCCTCACCCTAATGCTAACCCTAACCCTCATCTTAGCCCTCACCCTAATCCTAACCATCATCCTAAACATCACTCTCACACTACCCACAAACTAACCCTAACCCTAACCCTCACCATAAGCCTAACCCTCACCCTAACCCTAACCCACACCCTAGCCCTCACCCTAACCCTAACCCTAACCCTCGCCGTCACCCTAACCCTAAACCTAACCCTAACCCTCACCCTAACCCTCACCCTAACACTAACCCTAACCCAAACCCTCACCTTTACCTTAACCCTCACCCTAACCCTTAACCTCATCCTCACCCTAAACCTCACACTAAACCTAACCCTCACCCTAACTATAACACTAACCGTCACCCTCACCCTCACCCTCACGCTAAACCTAACCCTAACCCTCGCCCTCACCCTCACCCAAACCCTACTAATAACTCTAACACTCACCCTAACCCTCACACTATCACTTAAACACACCATAAACCTAAACCTAACCCTAACCCTCACCCTCACCATAAACCTCACCTTAACCCTAACAGTAACCCAAACACGAAACCCTTAACCTAACCCTAAACTGAACCCGAACCCTCACCAGAAACCTTAACCCTAAACCTAAACCAAACCCTCAAGCTAACAGTCACCCTAAACCTAACCCTATCCCTAACCCTAACCCTCACTCTAACCCGCACCCTAAACCACTCACCCTAAACGTAACCCTACACGTAAACCTCACCCGCACTCTCACCTTCATGCTCAGCCTTACACTTTACCCTACCCCTAATCCTAACCCTAACCATCAACCCATCATAACCCTCACCATAACCCTTACCCCCACCCTCACCCTATGCCTAACTGTTACTCTCTCACTAAACCTAAACCTCACCCTAAAACTAACCCTACCCCTCACCTCAAACCTCAACCTAAACCATATCCTCACCCTCACCCTGACCCTAACCCTAACACTAACCCTCACAATAAAACTAACCTCATTCTAAACCTAAACTTTCCCCTCACCCTAACCCTCATCCTAACCCTAAACCAAACCCAAAACCTCTCCCTAACCCTAATCCTAAACCTAACTCTCAACTTCACCCTCACCCTCAGCCTAACCCTAACCCTCACACTAACCCTAACCGTCAAGCCAACCGTCAACCTAATCCTCACACTAACGCTAACCCTAACCCGTACACTAACCCTAAACCTAAACCTCAACAAAACCCAAAATTACCCTAAACCTAGACCTAACCTTAACCCTTACCCTCACCCTAACCCTAACCCTCACCCTCACCCTAACCCTAACCCTCACCCTAACCCTAACCCTCACCCTAAACCTTACCCTCACACTAATACTAAGCCTAAACCTAACACCAACACTCACACTAATCCTAACCCTCAGCCTAAACCTAAACCTAACCCTAACCCTAATCCTCACCCTCACCTTAGCCCTCACACTAACCCTTTTCCTAACCCTAACTCTAACCCTCGCACTAACACTAACCCTCTCCCGTTCCGTAACCCTCACCCTCACCAAAAACCTCACCCTTACCCTTACCTTGCCCTCACCCTAACCCTCACACTAACCCAAAACCTCACCCTAAACTAACCAAAACACTCACACTAAACCTCACCCTAACCCTAATGCTAACCCTAACACTCACCCTCACCCTAAACCTCAACCTAAACCTTCACCTCAACCTAACACTAACCCTTACCCTCAACATCACCCTAAACCTCACCCTAAGCCTAACCCTAACCCTAACCCTTACCCTCACCCTAACCGTAAACCTAAGCTAACCCTTAACGTCACCCTAACCCTCACTCTCACCCTAACCCTAATCTAAACCCTAACCCTCAACCTAACCCTCATCCTAACCCTATCCCTAACCTTCACACTAACCCTAACCCTCACCCTAACCTTAACCCTACCCCTCACCATAAACCTCATCCTAACCCTAACCCTAAACCTAACCCTAACCCTAAACCTCACACTAACCCTAACCCTCACCCTCACCCTCAACGTAACCATAAACCTAACCCTAAACCTAAAAATAAACCTAATCCTAACCCTTATCCTAACCCTCACCTTCACCCTTATCCTAACCCTCACCCTTAACCTAACCATCAACCTCACCGTAACCCTAAACCTAACCCTAAAACTTAGTCTCACCCTAACACTAACCCTAAACCTAAAACTAGCCATTACACTAACCCTAATCCTCAGCCTAACCCTAACCCTCAACCTAACCCTATTCCCAACCCTCAATCTCACCCTCACCCTAATCCTAACCCCAAACCAAACACTCACCCTAACCCTCACCCTTACTGTAAACCTAAACCTAAGCCTCACCCTAACCCACAAGCTTACCATAATCCTAACCCTCACACTTAACATTACTCTCACCCTCAACCTAACCCTCACCCTAACCCTAACCCTCACACTAACCTTACGCTAACCCTCACACTAAACATAATGCTAACCCTAACTCTCACCCTGACCCTAAACCTCACCATAACCTGAAACCTCACCATAAACCTAACCCTATCCCTAACCCTCAACCTAACCTTTACCCTCAACCTAACAATAACACTAAGCCTCACACTAACAATAAACCTCACCCTAACTCTAACCTCACCCTAACCCTAACCCTCACCCTAACCTTTAACCTTACCCTCATCCTAATCCTCACAACAACCCTAACCCTAAGACTAACCTTTACCCTCTCCCTCACGCTCACCCTCAGCCTAAATTTAAACCTAACCCTACTCTTAACCCTAACCCTCACCTTCACCCTCACACTAACCCTAAGCCTAAAGCTAACTCTAAGCCTAACCCTCACAATCACCCTCACCCTCACCCTAAGCCTCACTGTCACCCTCACGCTCACCCACACCCTAAACCAAAGCCTAACCCTCACCCTAAACCTATCTCTCACCCTAATCATAAACCTCACCATGACCCTAACCCTCATCTCACCCTAACCATAAACCTAACCCTAACACTCACCCTAAACCTCACCCTAACCCTAATGTTAACTCTAAACCTCACACTCACCCTAAACCTCATGTTAACCCTTACACTCACCGTAAATCTAACCCTGACCCTACCCCTCACCCTAACCCTAACCCTAACCCTAATCCTAAACCTCATCCTAAACCTCACCCTAAACCTAAACCTATCCCTAACCCTAAAGCTAACCCTAACGCTCACCCTAACCCTCACCCTAACCTAATCCTAACCCTAACCCTCACCCTAACCCTCACCCTTAACCTTAAACTAACCCTCATACAAACCATCACCCTAACTCTCACCCTCACCTTAACCTACCCCTAAACCTCACCCTAACACTCACCTTCACCCTATCCCTATTCCTCACCCTAACCCTCACACTCACACTCACCCCCACCCTATTCCTAACCCTAAACCTCACCCTCACCCACACCCTAAACCTCACACTCACCCTCACACGAACCCTAACCCTAACCCACACCCTAACCCTAACGCTAAACCTAACCCTCACCCAAACCCTAAACCTAACCCTCACCCTCACACTCACCCTAACCCTAAACCTAAGCCTAACCCTCACGCTAACTCTAACCCTAACCCTAATGGTAACCATAACCCTCACCCTCAACCTAACCCTCACCTTAACACTTTCCCTCTCCCTAACCCTCATCTTAACCCTCACCCTAACCCTAACCCTAACCATCACCCTAACCATAATCCTCAACCCCACCCTCACCCTAAGCCTAACCCTAAGACTAAGACTAATCCTAACCCTACCCCTCAGCCTAATGCTCACCCTAACCCTAATCCTAACTCTAATACTCACCCTATCCCTAACCCTAACCGTAACCCTCACCCTCACCCTAGACCTGACCCTAACCCCAAACCTAACCCTCACCATAACCCTAACACTAATGCTAACCATAAACCTCACCATCAATCTAACCCTCACCCTAAGACTTACCGTCCGCCTAACCCTAACACTCACCCTCACCCTAACCCTCACACTAATCCTTACCCTCAACCTAACCCTAAACCTAACCCTCACACTAACCCTAACCCTCACCTAACCCTACACTTACCCCTCAGCCTAACCCTCTCCCACACCCTAAACCTAATCCTCACCCTAACCCTCACCCTAACCCTAACCCTAAAACTCACACTCACCATCACACTCACCATCACCCTCAGCATAACACTAACCATAACCCTAATCCTAACCCTAAACCTCACCCTCAGCCTAACCGTCACCCTAATTCTTACCTTCACACTAATCCTAACCCTAACCCTAACCCTAACACTCACACTAAACCTAACCCTCACCCTAATCATAACCCTACCCCTTACCCTAACCCTCACCCTAAACCTAACCCTATCCCTAACCCTAACCTTCACCCTAACCCTCACCCTCATGCTAACCCTAACCCTAACACTCAACCATACCCTAAAGCTCACCCTAAGCCTTAACCTCATCCTCATCCTAAACCTCACACAAAACCAAACCCTCACCCTTACCCTAACCCTAACAGTTACCCTCACCCTTACCCTCACACGAACACTAACCCTAACCCTCACCCTAACCCTAAAACTCACCCTAACCCTAACCCTAACCCTCACCCTCAAGATCACCTTAAACCTAACCCTAACCCTCACCCTAAACTTCACTCTAACCCTAATGCTAAATCTAACACTCACCCTAACACTCACACTATCACTTACCAACACGATAAACCTAAACCTAATCCTAACCCTCACCCTCACCGTAACACTCAAACTAACCCTAACCCTAACCCGAAACCCTCACCCTAACCCTCACCCTAACTCTAACACTAATCCTAACCCTAACCCTAACCCTAACGCAAACCCTTACCCTAACCCTAACCCTAACGCAAACCCTTACCCTAACCCTAACCCTAACCCTCACCTAACCCTCAGCCTACCCCTAAATCTAACACTGACCCTCACCCTAACCCTAACCTTCACCCAACCCTAACCCTCACCCTAAGCCTTACCCTCACCCTAACACTAAGCCTAACCCTAACAACAACCCTCCCAATAACCCTACCCTCAGCCTAAGCCTAAGCCTCACCCTAAACCTAACCCTACCCCTAAACCTCACCCTCACCTTAGCCCTCATACTAACCCTATTGCTAACACTAACCCTCACCCTAACACTAACCCTCACCCTAAACTTCCTCCTAACACTAACCCTAACCCTAACACTAAGCCTCAACCTAACCGTAACCCTAACACTAATCCTAAACTCCACCCTAACCCTAACCCTCACCCTAACCCTAACCCTAACCCTAAACCTCACCCTAACCCTCACCCTCACCTTAACCTTAACCAAAACCCTAACCCTCAACCTAACCCTAACCCTAACCGTCACCCTAACCCTCACACTAACCCTATCCCTCACCCTAACCCTAACCCTACCCCTCACCTTAAACTTCCTCCTAACACTAACCCTTACCCTAACCCTAAACCTCACCCTAACCGTAACCATAACCCTCACCTTCACCCTCACCCTAAACTGAACTGTAACCCTAACAATAACCCTAACCCTAACCCTAATCTTAACCCTCACCCTCACCCTAACACTAACCCTAACCCAAATCCTCAACCTCACCCTAAGTCTCAGCCTCACCCTCAACCTCACCTTCACCTTAACCCTCACCCTCACCCTAGCCCTCACCCTAACCCTAACCCTAACCCTAAACCTCACCCGCATCATCACCCTAACCCTCAGTCTAAACCTAATCCTATCTCTAATCATAATCCTCACCCTCACCCTCACCCTAACCCTTACCCTCACCCTCACCCTAACCTTAGCCGTAAACCTCAAATTAAAGCTAACCCTCACCCTAACCCCCACCCTAAACATAACCCTAACCCTCAAAATAACCCTAAAGTTCACCCTCAACCTAGCCCTCACCCTAACCCCAAGCCTCACCCTAAAACTCACCCTCACACCAGCCTCAAACTAAACCTAACCCTAACCCTCACCCTAACCCTAACCCTCACCCTAACCCTAACCCTCAGCCTAGCCTTCACCCTAACCCTAAATAACCCTCACCCTCACCCTCATCCTCACCCTCAGCGTAACACTAATCCTATCCATATTCCTAAATCTAAACCTCACCCTCACCCTAACCACCAAGATAATTCTTACCCACACACTAATCCTAACCCTAACCCTAACCCTAACTATCACACTAAACCTAACCCTCACCCTAACTGTAACCCTACCCGTTACCCTAACTGTCACCTTAACCCTAACCCTAAACCTCACCCTAAACCTCACCCTAAACCTCACAGTCACCCTAAACCTGACCCTAACCCTAATGCTAACCCTAACCATAACCCTCACCCTCACCCTAAACCTCACCCTACACCTCACTCTAATCCTAACCCTAACCCTCAGCCTAACCCACACCCTAACAATAACCCTAACCCTCACCATATACCTCACACTAACCCTAATACTAACCTCCACCCTAACCCTAACGTTCACCCTAACCCTAACCCTAAACCTAACCCTCACGCTCACCCTCACCCTCTCCGTAACCCTAAGCCTAACCCAAACCCTCACCCTAACCCGAACCCTAACTCTAATACTAACCTCCACCCCAACCCTAAAGTTCACCCTAACCCTAACCCTAACCCTAAGCCTCACGCTCACACTCACCCTCTCCTTAGCCCTAAGCCTAACCCTAACCGTCACCCTAACCCTCCCCTTAACACTAAACCTAACCCTCACCCTCACTCTAATAGTAACCCTAAACCTCACCCTCACCCTAACTCTCAACCTTACTTTATCCTCACCCTAACCCTAACCCTCACATTAACCCTAATACTCACCCTAACCATAACCCTACCCCTAACCCTAACCCTCACCCTAATTTTTAGCCTAACCCTAACACTCTCCTAACCCTAACCCTAACACTAACCCTAACCCTCACCTAACCCGGTTATGGTTAATAACCCTCAACCTCATCCTAACCCTCACCATCACCTGAACCTGCACCCTCACCCTAACCCTCACCTAATCCTCACCCTAACCCTAACCTTACCTAACCAAGACCCTCACCCTCCCACTCACCTTCAGCCTAACCCTCACTCTCACCCTAGCCCTCACCCTAACCGTAACCCTAACCAAAAAATTCACCCGCACCCTCAGCCTAACCCTAACACTATCCCTATTCCTATCCCTAAACCTCGCCCTCACCCTAACCCTCACCATAACCCCTAACCTCACCCTCACCCTAACCCTAACAGTAACCCTCACACTAAACCTAACCTCACCCTAAACCTAACCCTACCCGTCATCATAACTCTTACACTAAACCTAACTCAAACCCTCACCCTAACCCTAACCCTCACACTCACCCAGGCTCTCACCATAACCCTTTCCCTCACCCTAAACCTCACCCTCATACCACCCTCAAATTAACCCTAACCCTAAACCTCACCCTAACCCTAAATCTCACCCTAACCCTAATCCTCACCCTAACCCTCAACCTAACCCTAACCCTAAAACTCACACTCACCCTCACCCTCACCATCGCCCTCAGCGTAACACTAACCATAACCCTAACCTAACCCTAAACCTCACCCTCACCCTAAACGTCACCCTAATTCTTACATTCACACTAATCCTAACCCTAACCATAACCCTAATACTTACACTAAACCTAACCCTCACCCTAACCATAACCATACCCATTACCCTAACCCTCACCCTAACCGTAACCCTATCCCTATGCCTACCCCTAACCCTATCCCTAACCCTCACCCTAACACTAACCCTAACCCTCACCCTTACCCTAAACCTCAAAATAAGCCTTAACCTCATCCTCACCCTAAACCTCATACTAAACCTAACCCTCAGCCTAACTCTAACCCTAACCGTCACCCTCACCCTTACCCTTACCCTCATGCTAACACTAACCCTAACCCTCACCCTAACCCTAAAACCAACCCTAACCCTAACCCTACCCCTCACCCTCAAGCTCACCTTAACCCTAACCATATCCCTCACCCTAAACTTCACTCTAACCCTAATGCTAACTCTAACACTCACCCTAACCCTCACACTATCACTTACCCACACGATAAACCTAAAACTAACCCTAACCGTCACCCTCACCTTAACCTTCAACCTAACCCTAACCCTAACCCTAAACCGAAAGCCTCCCCCTAACCCTAACCATAACTCTTACACTAATCCTAAACCTAACCCTCACCCTAACGCTAACCCTTACCCTAACCCTAACCCTAACTCTCACCTAACCCTCAGCCTAACCCTAACCCTAACCCTGACCGTCACCCTAACCCTAACCCTCACCTGAAACCTAACCCTCACTCTAACCCTTATCCTCAACCTAACACTAAGCCTAACCCTAACACCAACCCTCCCACTAACCCTAACCCTCAGCCTAAGCCTAAACCTCACCCTAAACCTAACCCTAACCCTAACCCTCACCCTCACCTTAGCCCTCACACTAATCCTATTGCTAAACCTAACCCTCACCCTAACACTAACCTTAACCCTAAACCTCACCCTAAGCTGAACCCTCACCTTAACCCTAACCAAAACCCTAAACCTCACCCTATCCCTAACCCTACCCCTCACCCTAAACTTCCTCCTAACACTAACCTAACCCTAGCCCTAAACCTCACCCTAACCGTAACCATATCCCTCACCTTCACCCTCACCCTAAACTGAACTGTAACCCTCACTCTAACCCTAACAATAACTCTAACCCTAACCCTAATCTTAACCCTCACCCTCACCCTAACACTAACCCTAACCCAAACCCTCAACCTCACCCTAACCCTCAGCCTCACCTTCAACCTCACCTTCAACCTAAACCTCACCCTCACACTAGCGCTCATCCTAACCCTAACCCTAACACTAAACCTCACCTGCACCCTCACCCTCACCCTCAGCCTAAACCTAACCCTATCTCTAATCATAACCCTAACCCTCACCCTCACCCTAACCCTCACCATAACACTTACCCTAACACTCACCCTAACCTTAACCGTAAACCTTACACTAAAGTTAACCCTCACCCTAACCCTCACCCTAAACATAACCCTAACCCTCATCATAACCCTAAAGTTCACCCTCAACCTAGCCCTCACCCTAACCACAAGCCTCACCCTAAACCTCACCCTTACACCAGCCCCAAACTAAACCTAACCCTAACCCTCACCCTAACCCTAACCCTAAACCTAACTCTCACCCTCACCCTCATCCTCACCCTCAGCGTAACTCTAATCCTATCCATATTCCTAAACCTAAACCTCACCCTCACCCTAAACATCACCCTAATTCTTACCCTCACACTAATCCTAACCCTAACCCTAACCATAACTCTCACACTAAACCTAACCCTCACCCTAACTGTAACCCTACCCCTTACCCTAACCCTCACCTTAACCCTAAAGCTAATCCTCACCCTAAACCTCATAGTCACCCTAAACCTGACCCTAAACCTAATCCTAACGCTAACCCTCACCCTAAACCTAACCCTCACTCTGACCCTAACCCTCACCCTAAACCTCATCCTAATCCTAACACTATCCCTCAGCCTATCCCACACCCTAACACTAACCCTAAACCTAACCCTCTCCCTAAACCTCACCCTTACCCTAATCCTAACCCTCACCCTAAACCTAACCCTAACACTCACCCAAAAACTCAACCTCACCCTCACTCTAACCCTAACCCTCACCCTAACCCTCACCATCACCATAACCTTCACTCTTACCGTAACCCTCAATCTCACCCTAACACTCACCCTTACTCTTATTCTTCCTCTCACCCTAACCCTCACCCTAACCCTAACCCTCAACCTAACCTAACCTGAACCCTCACCCTAGCCCTCAACCTAAAGCTAATGCTAACCCTAACACTCACCCTAACCCTAACCCTTAACCTCACCCTAAACCTAACCCTAAAACTAACCCTCACTCTCACCCTAAACCTCACCCTAAGCCTAACCCTCACCCAAACACTTACCCTCACCGTAACAGTAACCCTGACGCTAAACCTCACCTCACCCGCAACCTCACCGTAACCGTAACCCTAAACCTAACCCTAACAATAACACTAACCCTCACCCTAACCCTAACCTCACACTCACCCTAACCCTCACCCTAAAACCTATCTTCACCCTAACCCTCATCCTAACTCTAAACCTAACCCTAAACCTCACCCTAACCCAAACACTAACCATAACCCTTAAACTAACCCTGAACTTCACCCTAACCCTAACCCTGCCTCTCATCCTAACCATCATCCTAACCCTAACTCTCAACCCTCACCCTGACCCTAAACCTAATCCTAAACCTCACCTGCACCCTAAGAGTCACGCTCACCATCACCCTCACCCTAACCCTCAATCTCACCCTAAACATCAACCTATACCTAACCCTCACCCTAACCCTAAGCCTAACACTCATCCTAATCCTAACCCTCACCCACATCTAATCCTCAGCCTATCCCTAACCCTAACCCTAACGCTCACACTCACCGTAACCCTAACCCTCAAACTCACCTTCACCCTCAGCTTAAACCTAAGCCTAACAATAACCCTAACCATAACCCTCACAATCACCCTCATCCTAAGCCTAAGCCTAACCATAAACCTAACACTCAAACTCACCCTCACCCTAACCCTAACCCAAACCCTCAACCGAACCCTCACCCTCAACCTAAACATCACCCTAAACCTAACCCTCAAACTAACCTTTAGCTTAACCCTCAATCTAACCTTAACCCTCACACTCACCCTCACCCTCAGGCTCACCCTAACCCTAATCCTAACCCTCACCCTCACCCTCAACCTAAACCTATTTCTAACCCTCAACCTCACCCTATCCCTAACCCTAACCCTAACCCTCACATAACCCTAACCCTAACCTTCAACGTCACCCTAACCCTCACCATTACCCAAACCCTCACCCTAACCCTAACCCTCACCCACACCCTAACGCTCAAGCTCACCCTCACCCTAAACCTCAACTAATCGTCACACTAACCCTCACCCTAATCCTAACCCTAAACCTCACCCTAACCCTAAGCATAACCATAAACCTAACCCTCACCCTAACACTCACCCTAAACCTAACCCTCTCCCTAACCCTAAAACTCACCCTAATCCTCACCCTAACCCTCACTCTCACACTCACCCTCACCCTAACCCTCACCATAACCCTCACCCTAACCCTAATGCTAACTCTAACACTCACCCTAACCCTCATGCTATCACTTACCCACACCCCAAACCTAAGCCTAACCTTAAACCTCACCCTCACACTAAACCTCACCCTAACCCTAAACCTAATCCTAACCGTCACCCTCACACTATCCCTAACCCTAACCCTAACCCTCACATAACCCTAACCCTAACCTTCAACGTCACCCTAACCCTCACCATTACCCGAACCCTCACCCTAACCCTAACACTCACCCACACCCTAACTCTCAAGTTCACCCTCACCCTAAACCTCAACTAATCGTCACCCTAACCCTAACCATTACCTAACCAAGACCCTCAGCCTAACCCTCAACTTCACCCTAACCCTCACCCTCACCCTAGAACTCACCCTAACCATAAACATAACCCTAACCCTAAACCTTACTCTCACCCTCAGGCTCACCCTCAGCCTAAACCTAACCCTATCCTTAATCCTAACCCTAACCCTCACCCTCAATCTAAGCCTCACCATAACCTTTACCCCCACCCTCACCCTCAACCTAAACGTAACCCTCACACTAAACCTAACCCTCATCCTAAACTTAACCCTACCCCTCACACTAAACATAACCCTAACCCTAAAGCTCACCCTCACGCTAGCCCTCACCCTAACCCTAATTCTAACCCTAACCCTTATCCTCACCCTAAACCTCACACTAGCCCTAACCCAAGTCCTCAGTCTAACCCTAACCCTAACCCTTACCCTAACCCTCAACTTCAGGCTAACCCTCACCGTTACTCTTACCATCACGCTCGTCCTAACCCTCACCCTAAACCTAACCTAATCCATCACTATAACCCTAACCCCCACCCTCACCATCACCCTCATCGTAACCCTATGCCTAAGCCTAACCCTAACCCTTTCCCTCACCCTCACCCTAGCCCTCACCCTAACCCTAATCCTAACCCTAACCCTAACCCTAACTCTCACCCTAACCCTAAGGCTAAACATCACCCTAAGCCTAATCCTCTCCCCAACCATCACCCTCAACCTTACCTTAAGCCTAAGCCTAATACTAATCCTAACCCTCACACTCACCCTCACCCTAAACCTAATCCTAACCCTAACCCTAAACCACAACCTAACCCTCACCCTAAACCTAACGCTAACCCTAACACTAGCACTAACCCTAACAGTCACCATATCCCTCAGCCTCAACCTAACTCTAACTCTGAACCTCACCCTCACCCTATCCCTAATCCTAACCTTATCCTTAAACCTCACACTAACCCTAACCCTAAATCTCACCCTCACCCTCACCCAAACCGTAACTCTAACCCTAACCCTAACATTAACACTAATCCTAACCCTAAAACTAACCCTAAACCTAACGCTAAACTTCACCCTCAGCCTCACCCTAATTGCAAATGTAACCTAACCATAACACTTACAATGATCCTAACCCTAATCCTAACCATCACCCTCACCCTAACCCTAATCCTCACCCTAACCCAGACTCTAACCCTAACCCTGACCCTCACTGTAACCCTCACCATCATCTCAACCCTCACCCTCACCCTAACCCTAACCCTCACCCTAACCCTTGACCTCACCCTAATCCTAACACTAAGCCTAAACAAAAACTCACCCTAACCCTCACCCTCAACCTAACTGTAACCCAAAACCTAACGATCAACCTAACCCTCACCCTAACCCTAACCCTAAACCTAACCCTAAACCTCACAGTAACCCTAACCCTCACCCTAAACCTAACCCTACCCCTCACCCTACCCCTCATTGTAACTCTAATCCCAACCCTAACACTCACCCTCACCGTCACCCTAACACTCACACTAACCCTAACCATCACCCAAACCCTAACCCTCACACTCTCCAGAACCCTCATCCTGACTCTAACACTCACCCTCACCCCAACCCTCACCCTGACCTAATCCTCACCCTAACCCTAACCCTCACACTAACCCTAAACTTAACTTTAACCCTACTCCTCACCCTACCCCTCTCCCTAACTCTAACCGTAACCCTAACACTAACCCTCACCCTAATCCTAACCCTTACCCTCACCCTCACCCTAAACCTTACCCTTAACTTAAATCTCACCCTAACCCTAACCCTCATTCTACACATCACCCTAACCATAACCCTCACTCTAACCCTAACCCTATCACTCACACGAAACCTGACACTCACCCTAACCCTCAACGTAACCCTAACCTCCAACCTAATATTAACCCTCACCCTAACCCTAACGCTAACCCTCACCCTATCCCTAACCCTCACCCTAACCTTTATCCTCACTCTAAACCTATCCCTCACAGTAACCCTAATCCACACCCTAACCCTAACTCTACCCCTCACCCTAACACTCACTCTAACCCTAACCCCAACCTTCACTGTCACCCTAACACTCAGCCTAATCCTCAACCTTATCCTCACCCTAACCCTAACCCTAAGCCTAACCCTCACCCTAAACCTTAACCTCACCCTCATCCTAAACCTAAACCTCACCCTAACCCTAAACCTAACCCTAAACCTCACCCTAGCCCTCACCCTAACCCTAATTCTAACCCTAACCCTCACCCTAATCCTAAACCTAGCCCTAACCCTTACCCTATCTCTAACCCTCACCCTAACCCTAGCCCTCACCCTAACCCTAATAGTAACCCTCACCCTCACCCTAACCCTAACCCTCATCCTCACATTAACCCTAACCCTAATAATCAGTCTAACCCTCACCCTAACCCTAACCCGAACCCTTACCCTAACCCTCACCCTAACACTAAAACTCACGCTTATATTAAACCTCACCCTCAGCCTAACCCTCACCTTTACCCTTACCATCACCCTCACCCTAACACTCACCATATCCCTAACCCTCACCCTAGCCCTCACCCTAAACCTAACCCTAACCCTCACCCTCACCTTCAACCTCACCCTCAGCCTAACAATAACCCTATCACTATTCCTAAAACTAAACCTCACCCTCACCCTAACCATCACCCTAATTCTTACCCTCACACTAATCCTAACCCTAACCCTAAATCTAACTCTCACACTAAACCTAACCCTCACCATAAACTTAACCCTACCCCTTATCCTAACACTCACCTTAACCCTAACCCTAAACCTCACCCCAACCCTCAGCCTAAACCTCCCCGTCACCCTAAAGCTGACTCTAACCCTAATAATAATCCTAAACCTCACCAGAACTCTAACCTTCACCCTCACCCTAACCCTCACCCTAATCCTAAGCCTAACCCTCAGCCTAAACCTCAGCCTAACCCTCAACCTAACCCTAAGGATAACCCTAATCCTAACACTCACCCTAACCCGAACCCTCACCCTAACCCTAAACCTCACCCTAATCCTCACCCTAACCCTCACTATCACTTGCATCCTCACCCTCACCCTCACCCTAGCCCTAATGCTAACTCTAACCCTCACCCTTACCCTCATGCTATCACTTACCCACACCACAAACCTATCCCTAACCTTAAAACTCACCCTCACCCTAAACCTCACCCTAACCCTAAACTTAATCCTAACCCTCACCCTAACACTTACCCTCACCCTAACACTAAACCTCATACTAACCTTAAGCCTCACCATAACCCTAAACCTCACCCTCACCATAACCCTAACCCTAACTCTAACCCTAACACTCACCCTATCCCTAAACCTAACACTAACCCTAACACTAACCATCACCCTAACCCTAACTCTAAACCTAAACCTCAACCTCAACCTAACCCTAACCCTAACCCTAAACCTCACCCTAAACCTAACCCTAAACCTCACCTTCATCCTAACCCTCATCCTAACCCTCACCCTAAACCTAATCCTAACCATCACCCTAACCCTAATCCTCAAGCTCAACCTCACCCTCAGCATAACCCTAACCCTAAACCTAAACCTAAACCTAATCCTAACCCACACAATCACCCTCACCCTAACCTTAACCCTAAGCATAACCTATCCCTAACACTAACCCTCACCCTAACACTTCCCCTCACCCTAACACTAACCCTAACTCTAACACTAACCCTCACAATAACCCTAACTCTCACATTAACCCTAACCCTCACCCTAACCCTAAAGCTAAACTTCACCCTCACCCTAGCCCTCACTGTAACCTTAATGCTAAACCTAACCCTCAACCTAATCATAACCCTCATCCTCACCCCAAACCTCACACTAACCCTAACCTAATCCTCAATCTAACCCTCACCCTATCCCTAACCCTTAACCTAACCCTCACCCTAACCCTATCCCTCACCCTTATCTTAACTCTCACCCTCAACCTAACCCTCACTTTTATTCTTACAATCACCCTCACACTAACCCTCACCCATACCCCAACCCTCACCATAGCCCTCACCCAACCCTAAACCCAACTCTCACCCTCACCCTCACCCTCAGCGTAACATTAACCCTATCACTATTCCTAACCCTAAACCTCACCCTCACCCTAATTCTTAACCTCACATTAATCCTAACACTAAACCTATCCATAACCCTACCCCTTATCCTAACCCTCACATTAACCCTAACTCTAACCCTCACCCTAAACCTCACGGTCACCCTAAACCTAACCCTAACCCTAATAATAACCGTAACCCTCACCCTAATACTAACCCTCACCCTCACCCTAACCCTCAACCTAACCCTCACCCTAATCCTAATCCTAACCCTCAGCCTAACCCTGAAACTAACCCTAAGCATAACCCTAACCCTAACCCTCACAGTAACCCTCACCCTAAACCAAACCCTAACCCTAACCCTCACACGCAGCCTAACCCTCACACTAACCCTTAACCTCATCCTCACCCTAA
Source organism: Dipodomys merriami (assembly GCF_024711535.1). Lineage (NCBI taxonomy): Eukaryota > Metazoa > Chordata > Mammalia > Rodentia > Heteromyidae > Dipodomys > Dipodomys merriami. Next base: position 119,265 of record NW_027202396.1, read on the forward strand.
ACCTCACACTTAATCGAACCCTCACCATAACTCTAACCCTAACTGTCACCCTCAACGTCACCCTCACGCTAACCCTAACCCTAACCCTCACCCTAACCCTAAAACTCACCCTAATCCTCACCTTAAACCAAACTCTCACCCTCACCCTCACCCAAACCCTAAACTTAACCCTCACCCTAACCCTAATGCTAACTCTAACACTCACCCTAACCCTCATGCTATCACCCACACCACAAACCTAACCCTAACCTGAACCCTCACCCTCACCCTAAACCTCACCCTAACCCTAAAACTAATCATAACCCTAACCCCCACCCTCAACCTAACCCTCACCATAACCCTTACCCTCACCCTCACCCTCACCCTAACCATAACCCTCACACTAAACCTAACCCTCACCCTAAACCTAACCCTACACCTCACCCTAACCCTCACCCTAAACTTAGCCCTTACCCTAACCCTCACCCTCATGCTAACCCTCACCCTAACCCTAATTCTAACCCTAACCCTCATCCTCACCCTAAACCTCACACTAACCCTAACCCTAATCCTCAATCTAACCCTAACCTTAACACTTACCCTAACCCTCACCCTAACCCTAACCCTCACCCTTACTGTAACCCTCACGTTCAGCCTAACCCTCAACTTTACTCTTACCATCACGCTCATACTAACCCTCACCCTAACCCGAACCCTCATCCTAAACCTCCCCCTAACAATAACAATATCCATCATCATAACCCTAACCCTCAACCTCACCATCACCCTCAGCCTAAACCTATGCCTAAACCTAAACCTAACCCTAACCCTCACCCTCACCCTAGCCCTCACCCTAACCCTAATCCTATCCCTAACCCTCATGCTAACCCTCACACTAACCCTAAGGATAAACATCACAAAAAGCCTAATACTCATATCCACCCTCACCCTCAGCCTAAGCCTAAGCCTAACCCTAATCCTAACCCTAAACCTCACACTCACCCTCACCCTAACCTAATCCCAAACCTAACCCTAAACCTCAACCTAACCCTCACCTTATACCTAATGCTAACCCTAACACTAACCCTAACCCTGACCCTCACCCTAACCCTCCCCCTCAACCTAACTCTAACCCTAAACCTCACCCTGATCCTATCCCTAATCCTAACCCTAACCCTAACCCTAAAATTAACCATCATCCTCACCCTCACCCTCACCCAAACCGAAAGTCAAACCCTAACCCTAACATTAACACTAATCCTAACCCTAAAACTAACCCTAACCCTAACCCTAAACTTCACCCTCAGCCTCATCCTCACTGGAAATGTAACAGTAACCATAACACTTACAACAACCCTAACCGTAATCCTAACCATCACCCACTCCCTAACCCTAATGCTAACCCTAACCATCACGCTAACATTAACCCTCACCCTCACTGAAACCCTAACCCTCATCTTAACTCTCAACCTAACCCTAAGCCTAACCCTCACCCTAACCCTTAACCTCACCTTAATCCTAACACTAAGCCTAACCTAAATCTCACCCTAATCCTCACCCTCAGCCTAATCCTAACCCAAACCCCAACCCTCAACCTAACCCTCACCATAACCCTAACCCTAACCCTAAACCTCACATTAACCCTAACACTCACCCTAACCATATCCCAAACCCTCACCCTATCCCTGATGCTAACTCTAACCCTCATCATTACCAGAACCCTAAACCTAACCATAAACCTCACCTTAAGGCTAACTCTAACCCTAAACCTAACCCTAACCCGCACCCTAACCCTAACCCTCACATTCACCCTCACCCTCAGCTTAATCCTAAGCCTAACCTTAACACTAACCCTAACCCTCACACTCACCCTCACCTTAACCCTAATCCTAAACTTACCCTATCCGTGCACCTAACCCTCAACCTAACCCTCACCCTAAGCCTAACCCTAACACTAACCCTAACCCTAACACTCACCCTAACCCTGACCCTAACCCTAACTCTAACCCGAAACCTCAACTTCACCCTAACCCTAAATCTAACCCTAACCCTAACCCTAAATGTCACCCTAACCCTAACCCTAAACCTCACCCTCACCCTCAAACTCACCATAAATATAAACCTAACCCTAACCCTAACAATAACCCTAACCGTAACCCTAAACCTCACCCTAACCATAACCCTCACCCTAACGCTAAACCTCACCCTAACATTTACGCTCACCCTAACACTAACCCTCACACTAAACCTAACCCTCACCATAAACATAAACATCACCCTAACCCTAACCCTAACCCTAACCCTAATTCTAACACTTACCCTCACCCTAACCCTAACCCTAATCCTCAATCTAACCCTAACCCTAACCCTTACACTAACCCTCAACCTAAACCTAACCATTACCCTTACTGTAACCCTCAGGCTCATACTAACCCTCACCCTAACACGAACCCTCATCCTAACCCTCACCCTAAACCTAACCATATCCATCACCATAACACTAACCCTCACCCTCACCATCACCCTCAGCCTAAACCTATGCCTAAGCCTAACCCTAACCCTAACACTCACTGTCACCTTAGCCCTCACCCAAACCCTAATCCTACCGCTAACCCTCATCCTAACCCTCACCCTAAACCTCTTACCCCTCACCCTAACCCTCATCCTAACCCTAATCCTACCCAAAACCTATCCCTAACGCTAATCCAAACCCTAACCCTCACCCTCATCATAACTAACCTTAACCCTAACACTAACTCTCACCCTCACCCTCACCCTCAGCCTAACCCTGACCCTCACACTAACCCTAACCATCACGCTAACCCTCCACCTAATCCTCAACACTAAACCTAACCATAACCCTTACACAAACCCTAACCCTAAACATCACCAAAAACCTCAATAACCCTAAATCTAGTCCTAACCCTAACCCTTACCCTCACCCTAACCCTAACACTCACCCTAACCCTAACCTTCACCCTAACACTAAGCCTAACCCTAACACAAACCCTCACACTAAACCTAACCCTCAGCCTAAACCTAACCCTCAACCTAAAACTAACCCTAACCCAAATCCTCACCCTCATCTTATCCCTCACACTAACCCTTTTCCTATCACTAACCCTAACCCTCACCCTTTAAGTAACCCTAACCCTCACCAAAAACCTCACCCTTACCCTTACCTTAACCTCACCCTAACCCTCACACTAACCCAAAACCTCAACCTAACCTAATCAAAGCACTCACACTAAACCTCACCTTAAACCTAATGCTAACACTAACACTCACCCTCACCCTAACCCTCACCCTAAACCTGAACCTCACTCTAACCCTAACCCTAACCCACAACCTCACCCTAAACCTCACCCTAACCCTAACCCTCACCCTAATCCTTACCCTCACCCTAACCCTCACCCTAAACCTAACCCTAAGCTAACCCTAAACCTCAACCTAACCCTCACCCTCACCCTAACCCTAACCTTCACCCTAACACTAAGCCTAACCCTAACACAAACCCTCACACTTACCCTAAACCTCAGCCTAAACCTAACCCTCAACCTAAACCTAACCCTAACTCAAATCCTCACCCTCATCTTATCCCTCACACTAACCCTTTTCCTATCCCTAACCCTAACCCTAACCCTAACCCTCACCCTTTCCATAACCCTCACCCTCACCAAAAACCTCACCCTTACCTTTACCTTACCCTCACACTAACCCTCACACTAAGCCAAAACCTCAACCTAACCTAACCAAAACACTCACACTGAACCTCACCCTAAACCTAATGCTAACCCTAACACTCACCCTCACCCTAACCCTCACCCTAAACCTGAACCTCACTCTAACCCTAACCCTAACCCACAATCTCACCCTAAACCTCACCCTAACCCTAACCCTCAACCTAATCCTTACCCTCACCCTAACCCTCACCATAAAACCAACCCTAAACTAACCATAAACCTCACCCTAACCCTCACCCTCATCCTAACCCTAATCCAAACCCTATCCCTCAGCCTAAACCTCACCCTAACCCTAACCTTAACCTTCACACTAAACCTAACCCTCACCCTAACCTTAACCCTACCCCTCACCCTCACCCTAACCCTCATGCTCACCCTAAACCTAACCCTAACCCTATCCGTCACCCTCACCCTCACCCTCATCCTCACCCTCACCCTAAACCTAATCCTAACAATAACCCTAATGGTAAACCTAACACTCACCTTAACCCTAACCCTCAAGCTAACCCTCATCCTCACCCTCACCCTCACCTTAACCCTAAGCCTAACCCTAACTGTCACCCTCACCCTCAACTTAACACTAAAGCTAACCCTAACCCTCACACTAACAGTAAACCTAACCCTAACTCTCACCCGAACCGTCACTCTAACATTAACCTCACCCTAACCCTAACCTTCACATTAACCCTAATGCTCACCCTAACCTTAACAGTATCCCTCACCCAAACCCTCATCCTAACTCTAACCCTAAACCTAAACCTAACCCTCACCTAACCCTAAATCTCAACCTTATCTAACACTCAACATCACCTGAACCCCCACCCTAAACCTAACACACACCCACACCCTATCCCTAAACCTCACCCTCACCCTCACCCTCACCTAATCCTCACCCTAACACTAACCATTATCTAACAAAGGCCCTCACCCTCACCCTCACCCTAACCTTCACCCTAACCCTCACCCTCACCCCAGCCCTCACCCTAAACGTAACCCTACCCGTAAACCTCACCCGCACTCTCACCTTCATGCTCAGCCTTACCCTAACCCTACCCCTAATCCTAACCCTAACCATCAATCCCATCATAACCCTCACCATAAACCTTACTGCCACCCTCACCCTAAGCCTAACCATAACGCTCTCACTAAACCTAACCCTCACCCTAAATCTAACCCTACCCCTCACCCCAAACAACAACCTAAACCTAACCCTAACCCTCACCCTAACGCTAACCCTAACCTTCACCCTAGCCCTCATCCTAATCCTAAACATCATCCTAAACCTCACCCTTACACCAACCACAAACTAACCCTAACCCGAACCCTCACCCTAAGCTTAACCCTCACCCTAACCCTAACCCGCATCCTATCACTCACCCTAACCCTAACCCTAAACCTCCCCGTCACCCTAACCCTAAACCTAACCCTAACCCTCACCCTAACCCTCACCCTAACACTAAACCTAACCCTAACCCTCACCTTTACCTTAACCCTCACCCTAACCCTTAACCTCATCCTCACTCTAAACCTCACACTAAACCTAACCCTCACCCTAACTCTAACCCTAACCGTCACCCTCACCCTCACCCTCACGCTAACCCAAACCCTAACCCTCTCCCTCACCCTCACCCAAACCCTACTAATAACTCTAACACTCAATCTAACCCTCACGCTATCACTTAAACACACCATAAACCTAAATATAACCCTAACCCTCACCCTCACCATAAACCTCACCCTAACCCTAACAGTAACCCAAACACGAAACCCTTAACCTAACCCTAAACTGAGCCCGAAACCTCATCCGAAAACTTAACCCTAAACCTAAACCAAACCCTCAAGCTAACAGTCACCCTAAACCTAAACCTATCCCTAACCCTAACCCTCACCCTAACCCGCACCCTAAACCATATCCTCACCCTCAACCTAACCCTAAACCTAACGCTAACCCTCACAATAAATCTAACCTCACCCTAAACCTAAACTTACCCCTCACCCTAACCATCATCCTAACCCTAAACCAAACCCAAAACCTCTCCCTAACCCTAATCCTAACCCTAACTCTCACCTTCACCCTCACCCTCAGCCTAACCCTAACCCTCCCACTAACCCTAACCGTCAAGCTAACCCTCAACCTAATCCTCACACTAACCCTAACCCTAACCCTTACACTAACCCTAATACTAAACCTCAACAAAACCCTCAATAACCCTAAACCTAGATCTTACCTTAAAACTTACCCTCACCCTAAACCTAACCCTCACCCTCACCCTAACCCTAACCCTCACCCTAAACCTAACCCTCACCCTAAACCTTACCCTCACCCTAATACTAAGCCTAAACCTAACACCAACACTCACACTAACCCTAACCTTGAGCCTAAACCTAACCCTCAACCTAAACCTAAACCTAACCCTAATCCTCACCCTCACCTTATCCCTCACACTAACCCTTTTCCTAACCCTAACTCTAACCCTCGCCCTAACCCTAACCCTCTCCCTTTCCGTAACCCTCACCCTCACCAAACACCTCACCCTTACCCTTACCTTACCCTCACCCTAACCCTCACACTAACCCAAAACCTAACCCTAAACTAACCAAAACACTCACACTAAACCACACCCTAACCCTAATGCTAACCCTAACACTCACCCTCACCCTAAACCTCACCCTAAACCTTCACCTCAACCTAACACTAACCCTAAACCTCAACCTCAACCTAAACCTGACCCTAAGCCTAACCCTCATCCTAACCCTTACCCTCACCGTAACCCTAAACCTAATCTAACCCTTAACCTCACCCTAACCCTCACTCTCACCCTAAACCTAATCTAAAACCTAACCCTCAACGTAACCTAATCCTAACCTTAACCCTAACCTTCACATTAACCCTAACCCTCACCCTAACCTTAACCCTACCCCTCACCCTAAACCTCATCCTAACCCTAACCCTAAACCTAACCCTAACCCTAAACCTCACACTAATCCTAACCCTCACCCTCACCCTCACCATCAACATAAACATAAGCCTAACCCTAAACCTAAAAATAACCCTAACCCTAACCCTTATCCTAACCCTCACTTTCACCCTCACCTTAACACTAACCCTCACCCTTAACCTAACCCTCAACCTAACCCTAAACCTAACCCTAAAACTTACGCTCACCCTAACACTAACCCTAACCCTAAAACTAGCCATTACACTATCCCTAATCCTCAGCCTAACCCTAACCCTCAACCTAACCCTATCCCTAACCCTAACCCTCACCCTCACCCTAGGCCTCACCCTAAACCTAATCCTAATCCTAACCCTCACCCTAAACCTAACCCTCACCCTATTCCCAAACCTCAATCTCACCCTCACCCTAACCCTAACCCCAAACCTAACACTCACCCTAAACCTCACCCTTACTGTAAACCTAAACCTAACCCTCACCCTAACCCACAAGCTTACCATAATCCTCACCATAACCATAACCCTCACACTTAACATTACTCTCACCCTCAACCTAACACTCACCCTAAACCTAACCCTCACACTAACCTTACGCTAACCCTCACACTAAACCTCACCCTAACCATAATGCTAACCCTAACACTCACCCTGACCCTAACCTTCACCCTAACCTGAAACCTCACCATAAACCTAACCCTATCCCTAACCCTCAACCTAACCTTTACCCTCAACCTAACACTAACACTAACCCTCACACTAACAATAAACCTCACCCTAACTCTAAACTCACCCTAACCCTAATCCTCACCCTAAACCTAATCCTAAACCTCACCCTCACCCTAACCTTTAACCTTACCCTCACCCTAACCCTCACACCAACCCTAACCCTAAGCCTAACCGTTACCCTCTCCGTCACGCTCACCCTCAGCCTAAATTTAAACCTAAACCTACTCTTAACCCTAACCCTCACCTTCACCCTCACACTAACCCTAACCCTAAACCTAACTCTAAGCATAACCCCCACACTCACACTCACCCTCACGCTAAGCCTCACTGTCACCCTCACGCTAATCTGCACCCTAACCCAAAGCCTAACCCTCACCCTAAACCTATCTCTCACCCTAACCATAAACCTCACAATCACCCTCACCCTCACCTCACCCTAACCATAAACCTAACCCTAACCCTCACCCTAAACCTCACCCTAATCCTAATGCTAACGTTAACCCTCACACTCACCGTAAACCTCATGCTAACCATTACTCTCACTGTAAATCTAACCCTAACCCTAACCCTCACCCTGACCCTAACCCTCACGTAAACCCTAACCCTAAACCTAATCCTAACCCTCATCCTAAACCTCACCCTAACCCTAAACCTATCCCTAACCCTAACGCTAACCCAAACGCTCACCCTCACCCTCACCCTAACCTAATCCTAACCCTAACCCTCACCCTAACCCTCACCATTAACCTTAAACTAACCCTCATACTAACCATCACCGTAACTCTAACCCTCACCCTAACCTACCACTAAACCTCACCCTAACACTCACCCTCACCCTATCCCTATTCCTCACCCTAAACCTCACACTCACACTCACCCCACCCTATTCCTAACCCTAAATCTCAACCTCACCCACACCCTAACCCTCACCCTCACCCTCACACTAACCCTAACCCTAACCCACAACCTAACCCTAACGCTAAACCTAACCCTCACCCGAACCCTAAACCTAACCCTCACCCTCACACTCACCCTAACCCTAACCCTAAACCTAACCCTCATGCTAACTCTAACCCTAACCCTAATGGTAAACATAACCCTCACCCTCACCCTAAACCTCACCTTAAACCTTACCCTCACCCTAACCCTCATTTTAACCCTCACCCTAACCCTAACCCTAACCATCACCCTAACCCTAATCCTCAACCCCACCCTCACCCTAAGCCTAACCCTAAGACTAAGCCTAACCCTAACCCTACCCCTCAGCCTAATGCTCACCCTAACACTAATCCTAACCCTAATACTCACCCTATCCCTAACCCTAACCCTAACCCTCACCCTAACACTAACACTAATGCTAACCATAAACCTCACCAACAATCTAACCCTCACCCTAACCCCTACCCTCCGCCTAACCCTAACACTCACCCTCACCCTAACCCTCACACTAATCCTTACCCTCAACCTAACCCTAAACCTAACCCTCACACTAACACTAACCCTTACCTAACCCTACACCTACCCCTCAGCCTAACCCTCATCCTACACCTAAACCTAACCCAAAACCTCACCCTAACCCTAAGCTTAACCCTAACCCTAAACCTTCTCCTAACCCTAACACTCACCCTAAACCTCACCCTCTCCCTCACCCTAAACCTAACCCTCACCCTAACCCTCACCCTAACCCTAACCCTAAAACTCACACTCACCCTCACCCTCAACATCACCCTCAGCATAACACTAACCATAACCCTAATCCTAACCCTAAACCTCACCCTCACCCTAACCGTCACCCTAATTCTTACCTTCACACTAATCCTAACCCTAATCCTTACCCCAACACTCACACTAAACCTAACCCTCACCCTAATCATAACCCTACCCCTTACCCTAACCCTCACCCTAAACCTAACCCTATCCTAACCCTAACCCTCACCCTAACCCTCACCCTCACGCTAACCCTAACCCTAACACTCAACCTTACCCTAAACCTCACCCAAAACCTTAACCTCATCCTCACCCTAAACCTCACACTAAACCTAATCCTCACCCTTACTCTAAACCTAACCGTCACTCTCACCCTTAACCTCACACTAACACTAACCCTAACCCTCACCCTAAACCTAAAATTCATCATAACCCTAACCCTAACCCTCACCTTCAAGCTCACCTTAACCCTAACACTAACACTCACCCTAACATTCACTCTAACCCTAATGCTAAATCTAACACTCACCCTAACCGCACACTATCACATACCAACACGATAAACCTAAACCTAATCCTAATCCTCACCCTCACCGTAACCCTCAACCTAACCCTAACTCTAACCCGAAACCCTCACCCTAACCCTCACCCTAACTCTAATACTAATCCTAACCCTAACCCTAACCCTAATGCTAACCCTTACCCTAACCCTAACCCTAACCCTCACCTAACCCTCAGCCTAACCCTAACACTAACCCTGACCCTCACCCTAAACCTAACCTTCACCCTATACCTAAACCTCAGCCTAACCCTTACCCTCACCCTAACACTAAGCCTAACCCTAACACCAATGCTCCCAATAACCGTACCCTCAGCCTAAGCCTAAACCTCACCCTAAACCTAACCCTAACCCTAAACCTCACCCTCACCTTAGCCCTCACACTAACCCTATTGCTAACCCTACCCCTCAACCTAACACTAACCTCACCCTAAACTTCCTCCTAACACTAACCCTAACCCTAACACTAAGCCTCACCCTAACCATAACCCTAACACTAATCCTAAACTCCACCCTAACTCTAACCCTCACCCTAACCCTAACCCTAACGCTAAACCTCACCCTAACCCTCACCCTCAACTTAACCCTACCAAAACCCTAACCCTCAACCTAACCCTAACCCTAACCCTTACCCTAACCCTCACACTAACCCTAATCCTCACCCTAACCCTAACCCTACCACTCACCCTAAACTTCCTCCTAACACTAACCCTAACCCTAACCCTCACCCTTAACCTTAAGCTAACCCTCATACTAACCATCACCGTAACTCTAACACTCACCCTAACCTACCACTAAACCTCACCCTAACACTCACCCTCACCCTATCCCTATTCCTCACCCTAACCCTCACACTCAAACTCAGCCCCACCCTATTCCTAACCCTAACCTCAACCTCACCCACACCCTAACCCTCACCCACACCCTCACACTAACCCTAACCCTAACCCACAACCTAACCCTAACACTAAACCTAACCCTCACCCGAACCCTAAACCTAACCCTCACCCTCACACTCACCCTAACCCTAAACCTAAACCTAACCCTCGCGCTAACTCTTACCCTAACCCTAATGGTAAACATAACCCTCACCCTCACCCTAACCCTCACCTTAACCCTTACCCTCACCCTAACCCTCATTTTAACCCTCACCCTAACCCTAACCCTAACCATCACCCTAACCCTAATCCTCAACCCCACCCTCACCCTAAGCCTAACCCTAAGACTAAGCCTAACCCTAACCCTACCCCTCAGCCTAATGCTCACCCTAACACTAATCCTAACCCTAATACTCACCCTATCCCTAACCCTAACCCTAACCCTCACCCTAACACTAACACTAATGCTAACCATAAACCTCACCTACAATCTAACCCTCACCCTAACCCCTACCCTCCGCCTAACCCTAACACTCACCCTCACCCTAACCCTCACACTAATCCTTACCCTCAACCTAACCCTAAACCTAACCCTCACACTAACCCTAACCCTTACCTAACCCTACACCTACCCCTCAGCCTAACCCTCATCCTACACCTAAACCTAACCCAAAACCTCACCCTAACCCTAAGCTTAACCCTAACCCTAAACCTTCTCCTAACCCTAACACTCACCCTAAACCTCACCCTCTCCCTCACCCTAAACCTAACCCTCACCCTAACCCTCACCCTAACCCTAACCCTAAAACTCACACTCACGCTCACCCTCACCATCACCTTCAGCATAACACTAACCATAACCCTAATCCTAACCCTAAAGCTCACCCTCACAATAACCGTCACCCTAATTCTTACCTTCACACTAATCCTAACCCTAACCCTAACCCTAACACTCACACTAAACCTAACCCTCACCCTAATCATAACCCTACCCCTTACCCTATCCCTCACCCTAAACCTAACCCTATACCTAACCCTAACTCTCACACTAAACCTAACCCTCACCCTAACTGTAACCCTACCCCTTAACCTAACTGTCACCTTAACCCTAACCCTAAACCTCACCCTAAACCTCATAGTCACCCTAAACCTGACCCTAACCCTAATGCTAACCCTAACCCTAACCCTCACCCTCACCCTAACCCTCACCCTAAACCTCACACTAACCCTAATACTAACCTCCACCCTAACCCTAACGTTCACCCTAACCCTAACCCTAACCCTAACCCTCACAGTCACCCTCACCCTCTCCGTAACCCTAAACCTAACCCAAACCCTCACCCTAACCCTAATACTAACCTCCACCCTAACCCTAACCTTCACCCTAAGCCTCACGCTCACACTCACCCTCTCCTTAACCCTAAGCCTAACCCTAACCGTCATCCTAACCCTCCCCTTAACACTGAACCTAAGCCTAACCCTCACTCTAATAGTAACCCTAAACCTCACCCTCACCCTAACTCTCACCCTTACTTTATCCTCCCCCTAACCCTAACCCTCACATTAAACCTAATATTCACCCTAACCATAAGCCTACCCCTAACCCTAACACTTACCCTAACTTTAAGCCTAACCCTAACCCTCACCTAACCCTAACACTAACCCTAACCTTCACCTAACCCGGTTAGGGTTACTAAACCTCAACCTCATCCTAACCCTTACCATCACCTGAACCTGCACCCTCACCCTAACCCTCACCTAATCCTCACCCTAACCCTAACATTACCTAACCAAGACCCTCACACTTACACTCACCTTCACCCTAACCCTCACCCTCACCCTAGCCCTCACCCTAACCGTAACCCTAACCCTAAAATTCACCCGCACCCTCATCCTCACCCTCAGCCTAACCCTAACACTATCCCTATTCCTATCCCTAACCCTTGCCCTCACCCTAACCCTCACCATAACCCTTACCTCACCCTCACCCTAACCCTAACCGTAACCCTCACACTAAACCTAACCTCACCCTAAACCTAACCCTACCCCTCACCATAACCCTCACACTAAACCTAACTCAAACCCTCACCCTAACCCTAAACCTCACACTCACCCAGGCTCTCACCATAACCCTTTCCCTCACCCTAAACCTCACCCTCATACCACCCTCAAATTAACCCTAACCATAACCCTCAACCTAACCCTAACCCTAAAACTCACACTCACCCTCACCCTCACCATCACCCTCAGCGTAACACTTACCATAACCCTAATCCTAACCCTAAACCTCACCCTCACCCTAACCGTCACCCTAATTCTTACCTTCACACTAATCCTAACCCTAACCCTAACCCTAATACTTACACTAAACCTAACCCTCACCCTAACATAACCATACCCATTACCCTAACTCTCACCCTAACCCTATCCCTATCCCTAACCCTAACCCTATCCCTAACCCTCACCCTAACACTAACCCTAACCCTCACCCTTACCTCACATAAGCCTTAACCTCATCCTCACCCTAAACCTCACACTAAACCTAACCCTCAGCCTAACTTTAACCCTAACCGTCACCCTCACCATTACACTTACCCTCACGCTAACACTAACCCTAACCCTCACCCTAACCCTAAAACCCACCCTAACCCTAACCCTAACCCTCACCCTCAAGCTCACCTTAACCCTACCCATATCCCTCACCCTAAACTTCACTCTAACCCTAATGCTAACTCTAACACTCACCCTAACTCTCACACTATCACTTACCCACACGATAAACCTAAAACTAACCCTAACCGTCAACCTCACCTTAACCTTCTACCTAACCCTAACCCTAACCTTAATCCGAAAGCCTCACCCTAAACCTAACCATAACTCTAACACTAATCCTAAACCTAACCCTCACCCTAAAGCTAACCCTTACCCTAACCCTAACTCTAACTCTGACCTAACCCTCAGCCTAACCCTAACCCTAACCCTGACCGTCACCCTAACCCTAACCCTCACCCTAACCCTAACCCTCACTCTAACCCTTATCCTCACCCTAACACTAAGCCTAACCCTAACACCAACCCTCCCACTAACCCTAACCCTCAGCCTAAGCCTAACCCTCACCCTAAACCTAACCCTAACCGTAACCCTCACCCTCACCTTAGCCCTCACACTAATCCTATTGCTAACCGATCCCTCACCCTAACACTAACCCTAACCCTAAACCCCACCCTAAGCCAAACCCTCACCTTAACCCTAACCAAAACCCTACCCCTCACCCTATCCCTAACCCTACCCCTCACCCTAAACTTCCTCCTAACACTAACCCTAACCCTAACCCTAAACCTCACCCTAACCGTAACCATATCCCTCACCTTCACCCTCACCCTAAACTGAACTGTAACCCTCACTCTAACCCTAACAATAATCCTAACCCTAAACCTAATCTTAACCCTCAACCTCACCCTAACACTAACCCTAACCTTAACTCTGATATTAACCCTAACCCTCACCCTAACCCTAACCCTCAACTTAACCCTTACCCTCACCTTAACACTAAGGCTAACCCTAACTTGAACCCTCACAGTAACCCTAAACCTCACACAACCATAACCCTCACAGTAACCCTAACCCTCACCCTAACCATAACCCTACCCCTCACCCTACCCCTCACTCTAACCCTAACATCAACCCTAAACCTCACCCTCACCGTCACCCTAATACTCACCCTAACCCTAACCCTCACCGCAACCCTGACCCTCACACTCTCCAAAACCCTCATCCTCACTCTAACACTCACCCTCACCCTAAACATAACCCTAACCCTAACCCTCACCATAACCGTAACCCTAAACCTCACACTAATAGTAACCCTAACCCTCACCCTCACCCTTACCTTATCCTCACCCTAAGCCTAACACTCACCCTAACCCTAACCCTCACCGAAAACCTAACCCTCATACTTTCCAAAACCCTCATCCTCACTCTAACACTCACCATCACCCTAAACATAACCCTAACCCTAACCCTCACCATAACCGTAACCCTAACCTTCACCCTAATCCTATCACTTAACCTCACCCTCACCCTAACCCTCACTGTTACTGTAACCCCCACCCTAACCTTAACCCTCACCCATACCCTAACCCTCACACCCACCCTCACCCTAACCCTCAGCCTCATTCAACACATCACCCTAACCATAACCCTCACCCTAACCCTAATCCTCTCTCTCACCAGAACCCTAACACCCACCCTAACCCTCACCCTAACCTCCAACCTAACATTAACCCTCACCCTAACCCTAACGCTAACCCTCACCCTAACCCTAACCCTGAACCTAACCCTTACCCTCACTCTAACCCTAACACTCACACTGTCCCTAATCTTCACCCTTACCCTAACCCTACCCCTCACCCTAATCCTCAGCCTAACCCTGACCCCAATCCTAACCCTAACCCTCACTGTCACCCTAACACTCATTCTAACCCTCACCCTTCCCTTCACCCTAACCCTAACCATAACCCTAAAACTCACTCTCAGCCTAACCCTCACCCTGAACCATAACCTCACCGTCACCCTAACCCTAAACCTCACCCTAACCCTAACCCTTACCCTAAACCTCACCCTAGTCCTCACCCTAACCCTAATTCTAACCCTAACCCTCCACCGAACCCTAACCCTCATCCTCACCCTAAACCTCACATTAACCCTAAACCTAATCCTCAATCTAATCCTCACCCTAACCCTAACCAGAAACCTTACCCTAACCCTCACCCTCACCCTAAACCTCACCCTTATCTTAACCCTCACCCTCCGCCTAACCCTCACATTTACAATTACCATCACCCTCAACCTAATCCTCACCCTAACCCTAACCCTCACCCTAGCCCTCACCCTAACACTAACCCTAACCCTAACCCTCACCCTCACACTCACCCTCAGTGTAACACTAACCCTATCACTATTCCTAAACCTAAACCTCACCCTCACCCTAGTCATCACCGTAATTCTTACCCTCACACTAATTCTAAACCTAACCCTAACCTTACTCTCACACTAAACCTAACCCTCAACCTAACCGTAACCCTACCCCTTATCATAACCCTCATCTTACCCCTAACCCTAACCCTCACCCCAACCCTCACCCTAAACCTCACCGTCATCTTAAACCTGACCCTAACCATAATAATAAACATAACCCTCACCCGACCCCTAACCCTCACCCTCACCCTAACCATCACCCTAACCCTCACCCTAATCCTAACCCTAAACCTCACCCTAACCCTAAGCATAACCGTAAACCTAACCCTCATCCTAACACTCACCCTTAACCTAACCCTCACCCTAACCCTAAAACTCACCCTAATCTTCACCCTAACGCTCACTCTCACACTCACCCTCACCTTAACCCTCACCCTAACCCTCACCCTAACCCTAATGCTAACTCTAACACTCACCCTAACCCTCATGCTATCACTTAACCACTCCCCAAACCTAAGCCTAACCTTAAACCTCACCCTCACATTAAACCTCACCCTAACCCTAAACCTAATCCTAACCCTCACCCTCACCCTATCCCTAACCCTAACCCTAACCCTCACCTACCCCTAATCCTAACCTTCAACGTCACCCTAACCCTAACCATTACCCGAACCCTCACCCTAAACCTAACCCTCACCCACACCCTAACGCTAAAGCTCACCCTCACCCTAAACCTCACCTAATCCTCACCCTAACCCTAACCATTACCTAACCAAGACCTTCAGCCTAAACCGCAACTTCACCTTAACACTCACCCTCACCCTAGAACTCACCCTAACCATAAACATAACCCTAAACCTAAACCTTACCCTCACCCTCACGCTCACCTTCAGTCTAAACCTAACCCTATCCCTAATCCTAACCCTAACCCTCACCCTCTCCCTAACCCTCACCATAACCCTTACCCCCACCCTCACCCTCATCCTAAACGTAACCCTCACACTAAACCTAACCCTCATTCTAAACCTAACCCTACCCCTCACCCTAAACATAACCCTAACCCTAAACCCCACCCTCACACTAGCCCTCACCCTAACCCTAATTGTAACCCTAACCCTCATCCTCACCCTAAACCTCACACTAGCCCTAACCCAAATCGTCAGTCTAACCCTAAACCTAACCCTAACCCTAACCCTCAACCTCAAGCTAACCCTCACCTTTACTCTTACCGTCATTCTCATCCTAACCCTCACCCTAAACCTAAACTAATCCATCACTATAACCCTAACCCCCACCCTCACCATCACCCTCATCCTAACCCTATGCCTAAGCCTAACCCAACCCTATCCCTCACCTTCACCCTAGCCCTCACCCTAAACCTAATCCTAACCCTAACCCTAACCCTAACCCACACCCTCACCTTAAGGCTAAACATCACCCTAAGCCTAATCCTCTCCCCAACCATCACCCTCAACCTTACCCTAAGCCTAAGCCTAATCCTTATCCTAACCCTCACACTCACCCTCACCCTAAACCTAATCCTAAACCTAAACCTCAACCTAAACCTCACCCTAATCCTAACACTAACCCTAACACTAACACTAACCCTAACAGTCACCATAACCCTCACCCTCAACCTAACTCTAACTCTAAACCTCACCCACACCCTATCCCTAATCCTAACCTTATCCCTAAACCTCACACTAACCCTAACCCTAACTCTCACCCTCACCCTCACCAAAACCGTAACTCTAACCCTAACACTAACATTAACACTAATCCTAACCCTAAAACTAACCCTAACCCTAACGCTAACCTTCACACTCAGACTCACCCTAATTGCAAATGTAACCCTAACCATAACACTTACAATGATCCTAACCCTGATCCTAACCATCAACCTCATCCTAACCCTAATCCTAACCCTAACCCTCACCCTAACCCTAACCCTGACCCTCACTGTAACCCTCACCATCATCTTAAGCCTCACCCTCACCCTAAACCTAACCCTCACCCTAACCCTTAACCTCACCCTAATCCTAACACTAAGCTTAAATTAAAACTCACAATAACCCTCACTCTCACCCTAACTGTAACCCAAAACCTAACGATCAACCTAACCCTCACCCTAACCTTAACCCTAAACCTAACCCTAAACCTCACATTAACCCTAACTCTCACCCTAACCCTAACCCTACCCCTCACCCTAACCCTCATGCTAACTCTAAACCTCAACCTTAGCAGAAACCTAACCATATCCCTAACCATAAACCTCACATTAAGGCTAACTCCAACCCTAACCCTAACCTAACCCGTACCCTAACCCTAAGTCTAACCCTTTCCCTAAACTTAAACCTTACCTTCACCCTCTCCCTCAGCCTAACCCTAAACCTAACCCTAACCCTCACCCTCACCCTAGCCCTCACACTAAACCTAATCCTAACACTAACCCTCATCTTAATCCTCACCCTAACCCTAACCATCACCCAAAACCTATTCCTCACCCCCACCCTACCCTTCAGCCTAAACCTAAGCCTAAGCCTAACCCTAAACCTAAACCTAACCCTCAACCTAGCCCTCACCCTAACCCTAATCCAAACGATAACCCTCAACCTAACCCTCACCCTAAGCCTAACCCTAAACCTCACACTAAACCTAACCCTCACCCTCACCCTCAGCCTAACCCTAAGCCTAAGCCTAAGCCTAACCCTGACCCTCAACCTCACCCTAGCCCTCACCCTAACCCTAATCCTAACCCTAACCCTAACCCTAACCCTCACCCTCACCCTAAGGCTAAACATCACCCTAAGCCTAATCCTCTCCCCAACCATCACCCTCAACCTTCCCCTAAGCCTAAGCCTAATCCTTATCCTAACCCTCACACTCACCCTCACCCTAAACCTAATCCTAAACCTAAACCTAACACTAACTTCACAGTAACCCTCACCCTAACACTAACTCTAACCCTAATCCTCACCCTCAACCTAACCCTAAACCTCACCCTCACCCTCAGCTTAAACCTAAGCCTAACTCTAACCCTAACACTAATCCTCACACTCACCCTCACCCTAACCCTAAACTTAATCCCAGCCCTAACCTTAACCCTCACCCTAACCCTAACTCTAACCCTAAACCTCACCCTCACCCTAACCCTAAACCTCACCCTCACCCTCAGCTTAAACCTATGCCTAACTCTAACCATAACCCTAAACCTAACATTAAGGCTAACCCTAACCCTCACACTAACACTAAATCTAAACCTAAACCTCAACCTCACCCTAACCCTAACCCTAACCCTAAACCTCACCCTAACCCTAAACCTCACCCTCACACTAACCCTAATCCTAATCCTAAACCTAACAATAACCCTAACCCTAACACTAACCCTCACCCCAAACATAAACCTCACCCTAATCCTAACCCTCACCCTAACACTTACCCTCAAGCTAACACTTAACATCACCCTAACACTAACACTCACACAAACCCTAACCCTCACCCTAACCCTAAACCTCACCCTAACCCTAACCCTAAACTTCACCCTCACCCTAGCACTCAACCTAACCTTAATTCTAAACCTAACCCTCAACCTCCACGTCATCCTCATTCTCACCGTAACCATAACCCTAACACTAACAATAACCCTAACCCTACCCCTAAACCTCACCCTAAACAAAACCCTCAACCTAACACTAAACCTCAACCTAACACTTACCTCACCCTAACACTAACCCTCACACTATCCCTAAACTCAACATAACCCTAAACCTAAACCTATCCCTAATCCCAACCCTCACCCTAACCCTAATTCTAACCCTAAACCTAACCCTAACACAAACCCTCACCCTAACCCTTACCTTAACCCTAATCCTAAACTTCACACTCACACTATCCCACACCCTAACCCTAATCCTAAACCTAAACCTCACCCGAACCCTAACCCTAACACACACCCTCACCCGAACCCGAACCCTCACCCTAACCCTAACACTAACACTAAACCTAACTCTCACCATAAAGCTCAACCTAACACTAATCTCTAAACCTAAACCTCAAACTCAAACTGATCCTAACCCTAACCCTAACCCTAAACCTCACCCTAACACTAAGCCTAAACCTCACCCTCACCCTAGCCCTCACCCTAAACCTAATCCTAACCCTAACCCTCACCCTAACCCTAAACCTCACCGTCAATCTAACCCTCAGCCTAACCATAAGCCTAACCATAAACCTAACCCTAACACACACACTCACCCTCACCCTAACCCTAATCTTAACCATAACCCTAACAATAAACCTCACCCTAACCTTAAACCTAAAACTAACCCTAAACCTAACCCTCATCCTAACCCTCACCTGATCCCTAACTCTAACCCTAAACCTCACCTTCACCCTAACCCTAACTCTAACCCTAAACCTAACTCTAACCCTAACCCTTACCCTAAAACTCACTCTAACCCTAACCCTCAACCTCACCCTCACCATAACCCTAATCCTCACCCTAAACAAAACCTTCATTCTAACCTTAACCCTCACCCTAACCACAACTCTCACCCTAACCCTAACCCTCACACTAACACTTACCCTCACACTAAAAATAACCCTAAATCTAACACTAACCCTCACAGTAACCTTAACTCTCACTCTAACCCTAAACCTAACCCTAAACCTCAGCCTCGCCCTAGCCCTCACCCTAACCCTAATTCTAATCCTAACCCTCAACCTAACCCTAACCCTCATCCTCGCCCTAACCCTCAAACTAACCCTAACAATAATGCTCAATCTAACCCTCACCCTCATCCTAACCCTCACCCTAACCCTTACCCTAACCCTCACCCTAAACCAAACCCTCACCCTGAGGGGAACACTGACCCTCAGCCTAAGCCTCACCTTTATTCTTACCGACACGCTCACCCTAATCCTCATTCTAACCCTAACCGTCATCCTAACACTCACCCTAACCCAGACCCAGTCCATCACCCTAACCATAACTCTCACCCTCACCCTCAACCTCAGCCTAAACCTAAGCCTAAGCCTAATATTAACCTTAACCCTCATCCTAACCCTCACCCTAACCCTAACCCTAACCATCACCCAAAACCTATTCCTCACCCCCAACCTCACCCTCAGCCTAACCCTAAGCCTAACCCTAACCCTCTCCCTCACCCTAGCTCTCACCCTAGCCCTAATTATAACCCTCACCCTCACCCTAACCTTAATCCTCATTCTCACCTTAAAACTCACATTAACCCTAACCCTAATCCTCAATTTAACCCTCACCCTAACCATATCCCGAAACATTAGCCTAACCCTCACCCTAACCCTAACACTCACCCTTATCTTAACCCTCACCCTCAGCCTAACCCTAATCCTCATCCTCACCTAAACCTCACACTAACCCTAACACTAATCCTCAATCTAACCCTCACCCTAACTATAACCCGAACCCTTACCCTAAACCTCACCCTAACACTAACCCTAACAGTAACTCTAACTCTAAAACTAACCCTAAACCTAAACTTCATCCTATCCCTAACCCTAAACCTCACCCTCACCATCACCCTCTGCCTAACCCTCAGCCTAATGCTAACCCGAACCCTAACCCTCACACTCACCTGCACCCTCACCCTCACCATATCTCTAACCCTAAACCTCTCCCTAACACTAACCCTAAACCTCACACTAACCATCCCCCCTAACCCTAACCCTAACAATAACACTAACCCTAACACTAACCATAACCCTAACCATAACCCTCACCCTCAGCCTCAACCTCACCACAACTTAACCGTAACCATAACACTAACAATCACCCTGCCCTTAACCCTAACCCTAACCCTAACCCTCAACTCACCCTCACCGTAACGCAAATCCTAAACCTAACCCTATCCCTAACACTAAACCTCACCCTAACCCTCACCCTAGCCCTCACCCTAAACCTAATCCTAACCTTAAACCTCATCCTAACACTCACCCTAACCCTAACCCTAATCCGAACCCTAACCTGAACCCTAACACTTACCCTCATGCTCAGCCTAAGCCTAAGCCTAAGCCTAAGCCTACCCCTAATCCTAACCCTCACCCTAACCCAAACCCTAACACTACCCCTAATTCTAACCCTAAATCTCACCCTCACCATAACCCTAACTCAAACCCTAACCCTAAACTGAACCGCATCCTAACCCTAACCCGAACTCTCAACCTCACACTAACCATAAACCTCACCCTAATCCTAACTCTCACCCTAAAACTTAACCTCACCCTAACACTAATGGCAATGCTAACACTAACGCTCACACTAACCCAAACATCACCCTAACCCTAAACCTCACCCTAATACTAACCCTAACCCTCAACCTCACCCTAGCCCTCACCCGGACCCTAACCCTCATCCTCACCCTAAACCTCACACTAACCTTAACTCTAATACTCAATCTAACTCTCACCCTCAACCTAACCCTAATCCTAACCCTCACCCTTACCATAACCCTCACCCTCAGCCTAATCCTCAACTTTACCCTTAGCATCACACCCACCCTAACCCTCATCCTAACCCTCACCCTAATCTTAACCCTCACCCTAATCCTAACTCAAACCCTAAACCTCACCCTCACCTTAATCCTAATTCCAACCCTAACGCTAACACTAAACCTCACCCTAACGCTAAACCTAACCCTCACCTTCCCCCTAACCATAAACCTGACCCTAAACCTAACCCTCACACTAAAACTTACCCTCACCCTAACCCTCACCCTAACCCTCACACTAATCCAAACCCTCACCCTAATCCTAAACCTCACCTTAACCCTAACTCTAACCCTCACCCTCACACTAGCCCTCACCCTAACGCTAATTCTAACCCTCACCCTCACCATAACCCTAACCCTCATCCTCACCATAAACCTCACACTAACCCTAACCCTAATCCTAATCCTCAATCTAACCCTAAACATAAATCTAACACTAACCCTTACCCTAACCCTAAACCTAAACATAACCCTCAACATTATCTTAACCCATACCCTCAGCCTAAACCTCATATTTACACTTAACATCATCCTCACCCTAAACCTCACCCTAAACCTAAACCTCATCCTAACACTCACCATAACCGTAAACCTAACGATCACACTAACCCTAACCCTCACCCTCAACCTCACAGTCAGCCTAAACCTAAGCCTAAGCTTAAACCTTACCCTAAACCTCACCTTCACCCTAGCACTCACCCTAACCCTAATCCTAACCCTAACCCTCATCCTAACCCTCACCCTAACCCTAAACATAACCATAACCCTAACCCTAATCCTCACCCCGAACCTCACGCTCAACCTAACCCTAAGCCTAAGCTTAACCCTAACCCTAACCCTCACACTCACCCTCACCCTAAACATAATCCTAACTCTAAACCTAACCCCAATCCTAAACCTCAACCTAACCTGCAACCTAACCTTAACCCTAACACTAACCCTAACCCTAACCCTAACCCTGGACATAAATCTCCCCCAAACCCTAAATGTAAACTTAAAACTAACCCTCACCCTAACCCAAATCCTAACCCTAACCCTCAACCTAACCCTAGCCCTCCCCCTCACTGTAAATCTAACACTCATCCTAACCCTCACCCAAACCATAACCCTAACCCTAAACCTCACCCAAACACTAACATTAACCCTCACCCTCACCCTAGCCCTCACCATAACACTAATCCTAACCCTAATACTCATCCTAACCCTCACCCTAATCCTAACCCTAACCCTCACCCTAATCCTAAGCCTAACCCTAACCCTCAACCTAAACCTAACACTCACGCTAACCGTAAACATAACCCTAAACCTCACCTTAAACCTAAACCTAACCCGAACCCTAATTCTCACCCAGACTCTAACTCTAACTCTAACACTAACCCTAACCTTAACCCTCATCCTCAGCCTCACCCTAAACCTAACACTAACACTAACTCTCACACTAACCCTAACCCTAAGTCTCACCCTAAACCTAACACTAAAAACCTCACCCAAAAACTAACACTAACCCTCAACCTCACCCTCTCAGTAACCGTAACCCTAACCCTAACCCTAACAATAACCCTAACCCTAACCCTCATCCTAACTCTCACCCTCACCCTAAACCTAATCCTCACCCTTACCATAACACTAACCCTCATCCTAACCCTCACCCTAAACCTAAACCTCACCTTAACACTAACCCTAACCCTCACCCTCACCCTAGCCCTCATCCTAACCCTAATCCTAACCCTAATCCTCATCCTAAACCTCACCCTAAGCCTAACCCTAAAACTCACCCTAATCCTAAGCCTAACTCTAAACCTCAACCTAACCCTAACTCTCAGCTCAACTTAACCCTAACCCTAACCCTCACCCTAACCCTAAACATAACCTGAACACTAACTCTCACCCTAATCCTAACCCTAAACCTCACCCTAACACTAAAACTCACCCTCAGTGTAACCCTAAGCCTAACCCTAAACCTTACGCTAACCATCACACTCACCCTAAACCTTACTCTAATCCTATTCCTAACCCTAACACTAACCCTCACCCTCAGCCTCAAATTAACCCTAACTCTTACCCTAAAACTCACCCACAACCTGACCCTAAACTTAACCCTAACCATAAACCTCACCTTAACCCTCACCCTAAACGTAACCCTCACCCTAGCCCTCACCCTAACCCTAATCCTAACCCTAACCTCAATCTAACCCTCACCATAACCCTAACACTAACTCTCACCCTAAACCTAACCCTCACACTCAGCCTAACCCTAAGCCTAACCCTAAGCATAACCCTAAACCTAAACCTAACCCTCACACTCACCCGCACACTCACCCTAACTCTAAACTTAACCCTAACCTTAACCCTACCCCTCATCCTAATCATCATCCTAACCCTAACAATAAACCCTCAGCCTAAACCTAAACCTAACCCTAAACCTCACCTGCACCCTAACAGTCACGCTCACCCTCACCCTCACCCTAACTCTAAACCTCACCCTAACCATCAAACTATCCCTAACCCTCACACTAACCCTACGCCTAACACTCGCCCTAACCCTAAGCCTCACCCTCATCTAACCCTCAGCCTATCCCTAACCCTAACCCTAATGGTCACACTCACCCTAACCCTAACACTCACACTCACCCTCAGCTTAAACCTAATCCTAAAAATAACCCTAACCCTAACCCTCACAATCACCCTCACCCTAAGCCTAATCCTAACTCTAAACCTAACCCTCACCCTCACCCTCACCCTCACCCTAACCCAAACCCTCAACCGAAACCTCACCCTCAACCTCACCCAAACCCTCACCCTCAACCTAAACATCACCCTAAACCTAACCCTCACTCTAACCCTTAGCCTAACCCTACCGTAACCATAATCCTCACCCTAACCCTCACCCTCAGGCTCACCATAACCCTATTCCTAACCCTAACCCTCACCCTCACCCTCATCCTAAACCTATCCCTAACCCTAACCCTCACCCTAACCGTAACCTCCAACCTAACCCTAACCTTCACCATAACCCTAACGGTAACACTAACCCTAACCCTAAACCTCACCCTCACCCTCACCCTCAGGCTAAGACTAACCCTATCCCTATCCCTCACACTCAACCTTACCCTAAAACTAACCCTAAGCCTCACCCTCACCCTCAACCTCATCCTAACCCTAACCCAAACACTCAACCCAAACTTCACCTTCACCCTCACCCTAACCCTCACCCTCACCCTAAACATCAAACTAACCCTAACCCTCACCCTAAACTTAACCCTCACATTAACCCTAACCTTCACCCTAACCCTAACCCTCAACCTAACCCTTACCCTCACGCTAACACTAAGCCTAACCCTAACTTGAACCCTCACAGTAACCCTAACCCTCACCCTAAACTTAACCCTACCCCTCACCCTACCCCTCATTCTAACTCTAATCCCAACCATAACACTCACCCTCACCGTCACCCTAACACTCACACTAACCCTAACCATCACCCAAACACTAACCCTCACACTCTCCAGAACCCTCATCCTGACTCTAACACTCACCCTCACACCAACCCTCACCCTTACCTTATCTTCACCCTAACCCTTACCCTCAGAATAACCCTAAACTTAACTTTAACCCTACCCCTGAACTTACCCCTCTCCCTAACTCTAACCCTAACCCTAACACTAACCCTCACCCTAATCCTAACCCTTACCCTCACCCTCACCCTAAACCTTACCCTTACCTTAAATCTCACCCTAACGCTAACCCTCATTCTACACATCACCCTAACCATAACCCTCACTCTAACCCTAACCCTATCACTCACACGAAACCTAACACTCACCCTAACCCTCAACCTAACCCTAAACTCCAACCTAACACTAACCCTCACCCTAACCCTAATGCTAACCCTCACCCTATCCCTAACCCTCACCCTAACCCTTATCCTCACTCTAACCCTAACCCTCACAGTAACCCTAATCCTCACCCTAACCCTAACTCTACCCTTCACCCTAACCCTCACTCTAACCCTAACCCCAACCCTAAACCTCACCCTGACCGTCACCCTAACACTCAGCCTAACCCTCAACCTTATCCTCACCCTAACCCTAACCCTAAACCTAACCCTAACCCTCACCCTAAAACTTAACCTTACACTCACCCTAAACCTAAACCTCACCCTAACCCTAAACCTAACCCTAAACCTCACCCTAGCCTTCACGCTAACCCTAATTCTAACCCTAACCCTCACCCTAATCCTAAACCTCACCCTAAACCTAACCCTTTCTCTAACCCTCACCCTCACCCTAACCCTAATTCTAACCCTCACCCTCACCCTAAACTTAACCCTCACCCTCACCCTAAACCTCACATTAACCCTAACCCTAATAATCAATTTAACCCTTACCCTAACCCTAACCCGAAACCTTACCCTAACCCTCACCCTAACACTAAACCTCACACTTATATTAAACCTCACCCTCTGCCTAACCCTCACCTTTACCCTTACCATCACCCTCACACTAACCTCACCCTGTCCCTAAACCTCACCCTAGCCCAAACCCTAAACCTAACCCTAACCCTCACACTCACCCTCAGCGTAACACTAACCCTATCACTATTCCTAACCCTAAACCTCACCCTCACCCTAACCATCACCCTAATTCTTACCCTCACACTAATCCTAACCCTAACCTTAAACCTAACTATCACACTAAACCTAACCCTCACCATAACCATAACCCTACCCCTTATCCTAACACTCAACTTAACCCTAACCCTAAACATCACCCCAACCCTCACCCTAAACCTCACCGTCACCCTAAACCTGACTCTAACCCTAATAATAATCCTAACCCTCACCCTCACCCTAACTCTCACCCTCACCCTAACCCTCACCCTAACCTTCACCCTAATACTAAGCCTAACCCTCAGCCTAAGCCTCACCCTAACCCTAAGGATAACCCTAATCCTAACACTCACCCTAACCCTAACCCTCATCCTAACCCTAAACCTCACCCTAATCCTCACCCTAACACTTACTCTCACCTGCACCCTCACCCTAACCCTAAAGCTAAACTTCACCCTCACCCTAGCCCTCACTGTAACCTTAATTCTAAACCTAACCCTCAACCTAATCATAACCCTCATCCTCACCCCAAACCTCACACTAACCCTAAACCTAATCCTCAATCTAACCCTCACCCTATCCCTAACCCTTAACCTAACCCTCACCCTAACCCTCACCCTCACCCTTATCTTAACTCTCACCCTCAGCCTAACCCTCACCTTTACCCTTACAATCACGCTCACACTAACCCTCCCCCATACCCTAACCCTCACCATAGCCCTCACCCAACCCTAAACCCAACCCTCACCCTCACGCTCACCCTCAGTGTAACACTAACCCTATCACTATTCCTAACCATAAACCTCACCCTCACCCTAACCGTCACCCTAATTCTTAACCTCACACTAATCCTAACCCTAACCCTATCCATAACCCTACCCCTTATCCTAACACTCACATTAACCCTAACTCTAACCCTCACCCTAACCCTCACCCTAAAACTCACCGTCACCATAAACCTATCCCTAAACCTAATAATAACCGTAACCCTCACCCTAAAACTAACCCTCACCCTCATCCTAACCCTCAACCTAATCCTCAACCTAATCCTAATCCTAACTCTCTGCCTAACCCTCAAACTAACCCTAAGCATAACCCTAACCCTAACCCTCACACTAACCCTCACCCTAACCCAAACCCTAACCCTAACCCTCACACGCACCCTAACCCTCACACTAACACTTAACCTCATCCTCTCCCTAAACCTCACACTTAATCGAACCCTCACCATAATTCTAACCCTAACCGTCACCCTCACCATCACCCGCACGCTAACCATAATCCTAACCCTCACCCTAACCCTAAAACTCACCCTAATCCTCACCTTAAACCGCACTCTCACCCTCACCCTCACCCAAACCCTAAACCCAACCCTCATCCTAACCCTCACCCTAACCCTAATGCTAACTCTAACACTCACCCTAACCCTCATACTATCACTTACCCACACCACAAACCTAACCCTAACCTGAACCCTCACCCTCAACCTAAACCTCACCCTAACCCTAAACCTAATCATAACCCTAACCCCCACCCTCAACCTAACCCTCACCATAACCCTTCCCCTCACCCTCACCCTCACCCTAACCATAACCCTCACACTAAACCTAACCCTCACCCTAAACCTAACCCTACCCCTCACCCTACCACTCACCCTAACCCTCACCCTAATCTTGCCCTAACCCTAAACCTCACCCTCATGGTAGCCCTCACCCTAACCCTAATTCTAACCCTAACACTCATACTCACCCTAAACCTCACACTAACCCTAACCCTAATCCTCAATCTAACCCTAACCCTAACACTTACCCTAACCCTCACCCTAACCCTAACCCTCACCCTTACTGTAACCCTCACGTTCAGCCTAACCCTCAACTTTACTCTTACCATCACGCTCATACTAACCCTCACCCTAACCCGAACCCTCATCCTAAACCTCCCCCTAACAATAACAATATCCATCACCATAACCCTAACCCTCAACCTCACCATCACCCTCAGCCTAAACCTATGCCTAAACCTAAACCTAACCCTAACCCTCACCCTCATCCTAGCCCTCACCCTAACCCTAATCCTATCCCTAACCCTCATGCTAACCCTCACACTAACCCTAGGGATAAACATCACCCTAAGCCTAATACTCATATCCACCCTTACCCTCAGCCTAACCCTAAGCCTAAGCCTAATCCTAACCCTAACCCTCACACTCACCCTCACCGTAACCCTAATCCTAACCCTAATCCCAACCCTAACCCTAAACCTCAACCTAACCCTCACCATATACCTAATGCTAACCCTAACACTAATCCTAACCCTGACCCTCACCCTAACGGTCCCCCTCAACCTAACTCTAACCCCAAACCTCACCCAGACCCTATCCCTAATCCTAACCCTAAGCCTAAACCTCACCCTAACCCTAAACCTAACCCGCACCCTCTCCCTCACCCACACCCAAACCATAGCCAAACCCTAACCCTAACATTAACACTAATCCTAACCCTAAAACTAACCCTAACCCTAACCCTAACCTGCAACCACAGCCTCACCCTCACTGCAAATGTAACAGTAATAATAACACTTACAACAACCCTAACCGTAATCCTAACCATCTCCCACTCCCTAACTCTAATCCTAACCCTAACCATCACGCTAACATTAACCCTCACCCTCACTGAAACCCTAACCCTCATCTTAACTCTCACCCTAACCCTAAGCCTAACTCTCACCATAAACCTTAACCTCACCCTAATCCTAACACTAAGCCTAACCTAAACCTTACCCTAACCCTCACCCTCAGCCTAATCCTAACCCAAACCCTAACCCTCAACCTAACCCTCACTCTAACCCTAACCCTAACCCTAACCCTCACATTAACCCTAACCCTCACCCTAACCCTAACCCAAACCCTCACACTAACCCTGATGCTAACTCTAACCCTCACCATAACCAGAACCCTAAACCTAACCATAAACCTCACCTTAAGGCTAACTCTAACCCTAAACCTAACCCTAACCCGCACCCTAACCCTAACCCTCACCTTCACCCTCACCCTCAGCCTAACCCTAAGCCTAACCCTAACACTAACCCTAACCCTCACACTCACCCTCACCTTAACCCTAATCCTAAACTTACCCTATCCGTACACCTAACCCTCACCCTAAGCCTAACCCTAACACTAACCCTAACCATAACCCTCACCCTAACCCTCACCCTAACCCTAACTCTAACCCTAATCCTCAACTTCACCCTAACCCTAAATCTAACCCTAAGCTTAACCCTAAATCATACCCTAACCCTAACTCTAAACCTCACGATCACCCTCAACATCACCATAAACATAAACCTAACCCGAACCCTAACAATAACCCTAAACCTAACCCTAAACCTCACCCTAACCATAACCCTCACCCTAACGCCAAACCTCACCCTAACATTTACCCTCACCCTAACACTAACCCTCACACTAAACCTAACCCTCACCATAAC
This sequence comes from Dipodomys merriami, assembly GCF_024711535.1. NCBI lineage: Eukaryota > Metazoa > Chordata > Mammalia > Rodentia > Heteromyidae > Dipodomys > Dipodomys merriami. The sequence continues at coordinate 149,412 of NW_027202396.1, forward strand.
CCTAAACATCACCCTAACACTAACCCTAACCCTAACCCTCACCCTAACCCTAATTCTAACTCTAACCCTCACCCTAACCCTAACCCTCATCCTCACCCTAACACTCACCCTAACCCTAACCCTCACCCTTACCATAACACTCGCCCTCAGACTAACCCTCACCTTTAACCTTAACGACACCCTCAAACTAACCCACACACTAACCATAAACTTAACCCGAACCCTAACTCTCACCCTGACCCTAACCCTAACACTCACCTAACACTAACCCTCATCTTCACCCTCACCCTCAGCCTAACCCTAAGCCTAAACCTAACCCTAACCCTAACCGTCACACTCACCCTCTCCCTAACCCTAATCCTAAACCTCACCCTCACCCTAGCCCTCACCCTAACCCTAATCCTAAACCTAACCCTCACCCTAACCCTAACACACATCCGCAGCCTAACCCTCACACTAATTCTAACCCTAACACCAGCCCTAACAATAACCCTCAGCCTAACCCTCACCCTAACCCTATCTCTAAAGCTAAACCTCAAACTCAAACTGACCCTAACCCTAATCCTCACCCTAACACTAACCCTAAACCTCACCCTCACCCTAACTCTAATCCTAAACCTAACCCTCATCCTAAACCTCACACTCACCCTAACCCTAACCCTCACCCTAACCCTAACCCTTACCCTCAACCTAACTCTCAGACTAACCCTAAGCCTAACCCTAAACCTAACCCTAACCCACTCACTCACCGTCAACCTAACCCTAATCCTAACCATAACCCTAACCCTAAATCTCACACTAACCCTAAACATAAAATTAACCCTAACCCTAACCCTCATCCTAACTCTCACCTGAACCCTAACTCTAACCCTAAACCTCAAACTTACCTTAACCCTAACTCTAACAGTAACCCTAAACCTCTCCCTAACCCTAACCCTCACTCAAACCCTCACCTTAACCCTGACCCTCACCCTAACCATAACCCTCACCCTAACCCTAACCCTCACCCTAACCCTTACCCTGACCCTAAAGATAACCCTCAACCTAACCCTAACCCTCACCCTAACCAAAACCCTCATCCTAATCCTAACCCTCTCCCTAACACTTACCCTCACCCTAACACTATCGCTCATTATAACACTAACCATCACACTAACCCTAACTCTCACCCTAACCCTAAAGCTCACCCTAACCCTAACCGTCAGCCTCACCCTAGCCCTCACTCTAACCCTATTCTAACCCTAACCCTCACCCTAATCCTAAACCTCATCCTCACCCTAAACTCACACTAACCCTAACCCTAATCCTCAATCAAATCCTCACCATTACCCGAACCCTCACCCTACCCCTCACCCTAAACCTCACCCTAATCCTAACCCTCAATCTTAGAGGAACACTCACCCTCAGCCTAACCCTCACCTTTACTCTTACCGTCAAGCTCATCCTAACCCTAATCCTAACCCTAACACTCATCCTAACACTCACCCTAAACCTAAACCTGTCCATCACCCTAACCCTAACCCTCACCCTCACCCTCAGCCTAACCCTAGGACTAAGCCTAACCCTAAACCTAACCCTCAACCTCACCCTAGCCCTCAGCCTAAACCTAATCCTAACCCTAACACTCATCCTAACCCTCACCGTAACCCTAACCCTAACCATCACCCAAAACCTATTCCTCACCCACACCCTCACCCTCAGCCTAACCCTAACCATAACCCTCACACTCAACGCAAATTTAACCCAAACCAAAACACTAACAATAACCCTAATTTTAACCCTAACCCTAACCCTAATCCTCACCCCCACCCTCACCCTCAGCCTAAACCTAAGCCTAACACTAGGCCTAACCCTAACCCTCAACCTAACCCTAACCCTAATCCTAACCCTAACCCTAATCCTAAACCTAACCCTAATCCTCAGCCACACCCTCATCCTAACCCAAATCCTAACCCTAACCCTCACCCTAACCCTAAGTCTAAGCCTAACCCTAACCCTAAATTTCACACTCTCCCTCACCCTAACCCTGATCCTAAACCTAACCCTATCCCTAACACTAACCCTCACCCTAACACTAACCCTAGCCCTCACCCTAACCCTAATCCTAACCCTAACCCTCACCCTCATGCTCCGCCTAAGCCTAAGCCTAAGCCTAAGCCTAAGCCTAACCCTCACACTTACCCTAACAATAACACTAACCCTAACTCTAACCCGAAAACTAACCCTCACCCTAAGCCCTAACTCTAACCCTAACTCTAACCCTAATTGTCACCCTCACCGTCACCCTCACGCTAACCCTAACCTTAACCCTCACCCTAATCCTGACCTTAAACCTCACTCTCACCTGCACCCTCACCCTAACCCTAAACCTAACCCTCACCCTAACCCTAATGCTAACTGTAACACTCACCCTAACCCTCACGCTATCACTTACCCACACCACAAACCTAACCCTAAACTTAACCCTCACCCTCACCCTAAACCTCACCCTAACCCTAAACCTAATCCTAACGCTCACCCTCACCCTAACCCTCACCCTCACCCTAACCCTCACCATAACCCTTACCCTCACCCTCACCCTCACCCTAACCGTAACCCTCACACTAAACCTAACCCTCACCCTAAACCTAAACCTACAGCTCACCCTAACCCTCAACCTAAACTTAACCCTAACCCTAACCCTCACCCTCACGCTAGCCCTCACCCTAACCCTAATTCTAACCCTAACCATCACCCTAACCCTCATCATCACCCTAAACCTCACACTACGCCTAACCCTAATCCTCAATCTAACCCTATCCCTAACCCTTACACTAACCCTCAACCTAAACCTAACCCTCACCCTTACTGTAACCCTCAGGCTTATACTAACCGTCAGCCTAACCCGAGCCCTCATCCTAACCCTCACCCTAAACCTAACCATATCTATCACCATAACACTAACCCTTACCCTCACCATCACCCTCAGCCTAAACCTATGCCTAAGCCTAACCCTAACCCTAACCCTCACTTTCACCCTAGTCCTCACCCTAATACTACTCCTAAACCTATCCCTCATCCTAACCCTCACCCTAACCCTAATGCTAACCAACACTCTAAGCCTAATACTCACCCCCACCCTCACCCTCACCCTAACCCTAAGCCTAACCCTCACCCTAACCCTAACCCTCACCATAATCTAACCCTCATCCTATCCCTAACCCTAACCCTACTGCTCACAGTCACCCTAACCCTAACCAACAAACTCACCTCACCCTCAGCTTAAACCTAAGCCTAAACATAACCCTAACCCTAACCCTCACAATCACCCTCACCCTAAGCCTAATCCTAACCCTAAACCTAACCCTCACCCTCACCTTCACCCTAACCTTAACCCTAACCCAAACCCTCAACCGAAATCTCACCCTCAACCTCATCCTAACCCTCACCCTCAACCTAAACATCACCCTAAACCTAACGCTCACCCTAACCCTTAGCCTAACCCTCACCCTAACCCTAAACCTCACCCTCACCCTCACCCTCAGGCTCATCCTAACCCTAATCCTAACCCTAACCCTCACCCTCATCCTCAACCTAAACCTATCCCTAACCCTAACCCTCACCCTAACCGTAACCTCTAATCTAACCCTAAGCCTCAACATAACCCTAACACTAACCCTAACCCTAACCCTAACCCTAACCCTCACCCTCACCCTCAGCCTAAGCCTAAGCCTATCCCAAACCCTCACACTAACCCTTACCCTAAAACTAACCCTAAGCCTCACCCTCAACCTCAACTTCAACCTAAACCTAACCCAAACACTCATCGGAACCGTCACCCTCACACTCACACTAACCCTCAACCTCAGCCTAAACATCACCCTAACCCTAACCCTCACCCTAACCCTAACCCTCACATTAACCCTAACCCTCACTCTAACCCTAACCTTCAACCTAACCCTTACCCTCATCCTAACACTAAGCCTAATCCTAACTTGAACCCTCAGAGTAACCCTAAACCTCACCCTAACCCTAACCCTCACAGTAAACCTAACCCTCACCCTAACCCTAACCCTACACCTCACCCTACCCCTCACTCTAACCCTAACCCCAACCCAACCCTCAACCTCACCGTCACCCTAACACTCACGCTAACCCTAACCCTCACCCAAACCCTAACTCTCAAACTCTCAAGAACACTCATCCTAACTCAAACACTCACTGTCAAAATAAACATAACCCTAACCCTAAACTTCACCATAACCATAACCCTAACCCTCACACTAACAGTAACCCTAACCCTCACCCTCACTCCAACCCTCACACTTACCTTATCCTCACCCTAACCCTAACCCTCACACTAAACCTAACCTTAACTCTAAGCCTACCCCTCACCCTACCCCTCACCCTAACTCTAACCCTAACCCTCACCATAAACCTAACCCTTATCCTCACACTCACCATAACCCTCACCGTAACATTAAACCTCACCCTAACACTAACCCTCATCCATACCTTAACCTTCACTGTCACTCTCACCCTAACACTCAACCTCATTCTACACATCACCCTAAACATAACCCTCACCCTAACCCTAACCGTATCACTTACCTTAACCCTAACACTCACCCTAACCCTCACCCTAACCCTAACTTCCAACCTAATATTAACCCTGACCCTAACCCTAATGCTAAACCTCACCCTAACCCTAAACCTCACCTGACCCTTACCCTCACTCAAACCCTAACCCTCACACTATCCCTAATCCTCACCCTAAACCTAACACTACCCCTCACCCTAACCCTCAATCTAAACCTAACCCCAACCCTAAACCTCACCCTCACCGTCAACCTAACACTCACGTTAACCCTCAACCTTACCCTCACCCTAACCGTAACCCTAACCCTAAAACTCACATTAACCCTAACACTCACCCTAACCCTAACCCAAACCCTCACCCTAACCCTGATGCTAACTCTAACCCTCACCATTACCAGAACCCTAAACCTAACCATAAACCTCACCTTAAGGCTAACTCTAACCCTAAACCTAACCCTAACCCGCACCCTAATCCTAACCCTCACCTTCACCCTGACCCTCAGCCTAACCCTAAGCCTAAACCTAACACTAAACCTAGCCTTCACACTCACCCTCATCCTAACCCTAAACCTAATCCTAACCCTATCACTAACCCTAACCCTCACCCTAAACCTCACCCTAACCCTAAACCTAACACTAACCCTAACCTTCATCATAACCCTCATCCTAATCCTAACTGTAACCTTAAACCTCAACTTCAACCTAACCCTAAATCTAACCCTAAGCGTAACCCTAAATCTCACACCAATCCTAACCCTAAACATTACCCTCACCCTAACCCTCACCATAACCGTATCCCTAACCCTAACCCTAACAATAAACCTAACCCTAACCCTAAACCTCACCCTAACCATAACCCTCACCCTAACCCTAAACCTCACCCTAACACTTACCCTCACCTTAACACTAAACTTCGCACTAAACCTAAACCTCACCATAACCCTAAACCTCACCCTAACCCTAAACTTAACAGAACCCTCACCCTAACCCTAATTCTAACCCTAACACTCACGCTAAACCTAACCCTCATCCGCACCCTAACTCTCACCCTAACCCTAAACTTAACCCTAAACCTCACCCTAACCCTAACCCTCAGCCTCAGCCTAACTATAAACCTAACCCTAACCCACACACTCACCCTCACCCTAACCCTAATCCTAAACCTATCCCTAACCCTAACCCTCCCCCTAAGTCTCACCCTAACCCTAAACCTAACCCTCAACCTAACCCTCACCCTAACCATAACTCTAACCGTAAACCTCACCCTAACCCTAAACCTAATTCTAACCCTAACCCAAAACCTAAACCACATCCTATCCATCACCCTAACCCTAATCCTCACACCCACCCTCACACTCAGCCTAACCCTAAGCCTAAGCCTAACCCTAAACCTTACCCTCACAGTCACTCTCAACCTAAGCCTAAGCCTAATCCTAACCCTAACCCTAACCTCAACCTAACCTTCACCCTAACCTTAACCGTAACACTCACCCTAACCCTAACCCACGAACTAACCCTCCCCCTAACCCTAAATCTAACCCTAAACCTCACACTCCCCCTAACCCTTATCCTAACCCTAACCCTAACCCTCACCCTAAACCTAACCCTCACCCTCACCGTCACCCTCACCGTAACTCTAACCATTACCCTAAAAATAACACTAATCCTAAAGCTAAACCTAAACCTAACCCTAACCCTAACCCTAATCTTAACCCTAACACTCAGCCTAACCCTAACCCTCGCCCTCACCATAACTCTAACCCTCATCCAAACCCTCACCCTAACCCTAACCCTAAACCACAGCCTAACACTAAACCTAACTGTAACCCTCAACCTAACCCTAAACTTAACCCGAACCCTAACTCTCACCCTAAACGTAAACTTAAAAGTCAACCTAAACCTAACCCTACACCTCATCCTCAACCTCAGCCTAACCCTAAGCCTAAGCCTAACCCTAACCCTCACACTCACCCTATCCGTTACCCTAATCCTAATCCTAACCCTAAGCCTAACCCTCACCCTCACTCTAACCTTCACCCTAACCCTAACTCGAACATTAACCCTAACCGTAAACCTCACAAACAGCCTCACCCTAACCCTAACTCTAACCATATAGATCACCCTCACACTAACCCTAACCCTAAACCTCACCCTAACCCTAACCCTAAACCTCACCCTCACCCTAATCCTCACCCTAACCCTCACCCTAACCCTCACCATAACACTAACCCTAAACCTAACCCTCACCCTCACTGTAAACCTTACCCTAACGCTCACCCTAAACCTAACCTTAACCCGAACCCCAACTCTCACCCTAACCCTAAACCTAACCCTCACCCTAACCCTCACCTTCACCCTCACCCTCAGCCTCAGCCTAATCCTAAGCCTAACCCTAAACCTAACCCTCACCCTTACCATCACCCTCACCATAACTCTAACCCTAACCTTAACAATAACACTAATTCTAACCCTAAACCTAATCTTAACCCTAACCCTAACCCTAATCCTAAAACTCACCCTCACCCTAACCCTAATCCTACCCTAACCCTCACACTAACCCTCACCCTCACCCTCATTGTAACCCTAACCTTCATCCAAAACCTCACCCTAACCCTAAACCTAACCCTAAACCAAAATCAAAACCCTAACACACACCCTCACCCTCGCACTAACTCTAATCTTAACCCTAACCCTATAACCCTGAACGTCCCCCTAACTCTCACACTAACCCTAACCCTAACACTAACCCTTACCCCAACCCTCAACCTAACCCTAACTCTAACCCTAACCCTAACCCTCACCCTCACCTTCACTGTAACTGTAACAGTAACCCTAACCCTACAATAAACGTAACCCAAACCCTAACCCTCACCCTAACCATAACCCTCACCCTAACCCTAAACCTCACCCTAACCCTAACCCTAAACCTAACCCTCACCCTCACCCTAGACCTCACCCTAATTCTAACCCTCACCCTCACCCTAACCCTAACCCTTACCTGAACCCTAAACCTAACACTAACCCAAACCCTTATCTTAACCATCAACCTTAGCCTAAACCTCACCTTTAACATTAACTTAATCCTCACCCTAACCCTCACACTAACCCTAAACCTCATTCGAACCGTCAACCTAAGCATCACCCTAAACCTAACCCTCAACCTCAAACACACACACAGACTAAGCCTAAGCCTAATACTAAGCCTTACCCTAACCCTCACCCTAGCCTTCACCGTAACACTAACCCTAACCCTAACCCACAAACGTTAGTTTGTGGTTAACCTTAACTTTAACCTTAAGGTTAACCCTAAACTTAACCATCACCCTAGCCCTAATCCTCACCCCCACCCTCACCCTCAGCCTAACCCTAGGCCTAAGCCTAAACCTATCACTAACCCTAACACTAACCCTCACCTTAACCCTAATCCTAACCCTAACCCTAACCCTAACCCTAAACCTCAACCTCACCCTCACCCTAACCCTAATCCTAACCCTAACCCTAAACCTCACCCTAACCCTAACACTCACCCTCAACTTCAACCTCACCGTAACTCTAAACCTAACTCTAATCCTAAACCTAACCCTAAGACTAACCCTAAACCTCAACATAACCCTCACCCTAACCTTAACCCTAACTCTAAGCCTAACCTTAACCTTCGACCTAACCCTCCCCCAACCCTAAATCTAACTATAAACCTCACCCTCACCCTTACCCTAAACCTCACCCTAACCCTAACCCTAACCCTCACCCTCACACTCACCCTCACGGTAACTCTAACCCTAACCCTAACAATGACACTAATCCTAACCCTAAACCTAACCCTAACCTTAACCCTAACCCTAATCCAAAAACTCACGCTCACCCTAACCCTCACCCTAACCCTAAACCTCACCCTCACCGTAACCCTAACCCTCACCCTCACCGTGACCGTAACCCTAATCGTAACCCTCACCCTAACCCTAACCCGAACCTTAAACCTCTTGCTAACACTAACCCTAACCCTCTCCCTCACCCTAGCCCTCACCCTAACCCTAATCTTAACCCTAATCCTCATCCTACCCCTCACCCTAACCCTAACCCTAACTCTCATCCTAACTCTAAACCTAACCCTAACCCTCAACCTACCCCTAACACTCATTGTCACACTAAACATAACCCGAACCCTAACACACACCCTAACCCTAACTCTAACCCTCACCTTAACCCTAAACCTCACCCTCAGCCTAAACCTAAGCCTAACCCTAACCCTAACACTAACCCTCACACTCACCCTAACCCTTACCCTAATCCTAATCCTAACCCTAAGCCTAACCCTTACCCTCAACCTAACCCTCAACCTAACGCTAACTCTAATGCTAACTCTAACCCTAACCCTCACCTCACCCTCACCCTTACCCCAATTCTATCCCTAAACCTCACCCTCACCCTAACCCTAAACCTCACCCTCACCCTAGCCCTCATCCTAACCCGAATCCTAACACTAACCCTCCTGGTAACCCTCACCCTAACACTAATCCTAACCCTAACCCTCACCCTCACCCTAACCCTAACCCTAACCCTCAACATAACCCCAACCGTCACTCTCACCGTAGCCCTTACCCTAACTTACACCCTAACCCTAAACTTAACCCGAACCCTAACTCTCACCCTAAACATAGCTCTAACACTCAACCTAACCCTAACCCTCACCCTCACCCTCACCCTCAACCTAAGCCTAAGCCTAACCCTAACCCTCACACTCACCCTAACCCTAACCCTAATCCTAACCCTAATCCGAACCCTAACACGATCCCTCACCCGAACCCTCACCTTAACCCTAACCCTAACATTAACCCTAAACCTAACCCACACCCTCAGATTCACCCTAACCCTAACAATAAACGTCACCCTGACCCTCACCCTAACCCTAAACTTAAACCTAAACTTCACCCTAACCCTAAAACTCAAACTCACCCTCAGCCTAGCCCTCACCTTAACCCTAATCCTAACCCTAAACCTCATCCTAAACCTCCCCATAATCCTAAGAGTAACCCTCACCCTAACCCTAACTTTCTCACCCTCAACCTCACCCTCAGCCTAACCCTAAGCCTAACCCTAATCCTAACCCTCACCCTCAACCTCACCCTCAGACTAAACCTAACTCTAACCCTAACCCTCGCCCTAACACTAACCCTCATCCTCACCATCACCCTAACTCTAATCTTAACCCTAAACGTAACCCTTACCTTCACACTCACCCTCACTTTAACCCTAATCCTAAACCTAACCCTATCACTAATCCTCACCCCCACATTAATTTAAACCTCACCCTAACCCTTACCCTAACATTAACACTAACCCTAATCCTAACCGTCACCCTAACCCTAACTCTAACCCTTAACCTCACCCTCACCCTAAACCTAACCCTAACCATAATCCTAAACCTCACCCTAAACCTAAACCTTACCCTAACACTTACCCTCACCCTAACACTAACACTAACCGTAACAGTAACCCTCACACTAATGCTAACCATCACCTTAAACCTAAACCTCCCCCTAACCCTAACTCTAACCCTCAGCTTCAACTTAGCCATCACCCTAACCCTAACCCTCATCCTCACACTAAACCTCACACTAACCCTAACAATAATCCTCAATCTAACCCTGTCCCTCACATTAACCATAACCCGAGACCTCACCCTTACCTTAACCTTCACCCTCAGCCTAACCCTCACCTTTATTCTTATTGTCACCCTCATCCTAACCCTCACCCTAACACTAACCCTTATCTTAACCCTCACCCTAACCATAACCCTAACCATCACCCTAACCCTAACCCTCACCCTCAACTTCAACCTCAGCCTAACCCTAAGTCTAAGCCTAAACCTATCCCTAAACCTCACACTCACCCTAGCCCTCACCCTAACCCTAATCCTAACCCTAACCCTCATCCTAACACTAAACCTAACCATAAACTAAACCAGGACTCTAAACCTAATCCTCATCCTAATCCTCACCCTCACCCTCAGCCTAACCCTAAGCCTAAGCATAAGCCTAACCCTATCCCTAACCCTCACACTCACCCTCACCCTAACCCTAATCCTAACCCTAACCCTAACCCTAAACCTAAACCTCAACCTAACCCTCACCCTAAACCTAACCCTAACCCCAAACCTCACCCTTACCTTAGTCCTCACCCTAACCCTCACCCCATACCTAAGCCTCACCCTCACCCAAACCCAAACCTTAACCCTCCCCCTAACCCTACGCTTAACATTAACCCTAAACTTCACCCTAACTAACAATAACCCTCACAATCACCCTAGCCCTCACCCTAACCCTAATTGTAACCCTAAACCTCATCCTAACCCTCACCCTAACCCTAACCCTAACCCTCACCCTAACCCTAAACCTAATTCTAACACTCAAACTAGACCTAACCCTGACCCTCACCATAACCCTAACCCTAATCCTCAGCCTAAATCTAAACCTAACCCGAACAATAAATCTCACCCTAACCCTATCCCTAATCCTCATGCTCACCCTAGCCCTCATCCTAAACTTAATCCTAACCAGAACCCTCATGCTAACACTCACCCTAACCCTAACACTAACCCTAACCTTAAACCAAGCCCTAATCCTATCCCTCACCCTATTCCTAAACTTAACCCTAACCCTAATCCTCACCCTCACAATAGCCCTCACACTAACCCTAATCCTAAACCTAACCCTCATCCTAACCCTCACCCTCACCCTAACCCTAACCCTCACTCTCACCCTCAGCCTAACCCTTAAGCCTAACCCTAACATTAACCGAACCCTAACCATCACACTCATCCTCACCCAAACCTTAATCCTACACCTAACCCTATCCCTAACCCTAAACCTCACCCTAAAACTCACGCTAAACCTAACCCAAACACTAACCCTAACACTAACCCTCACACTAACCCTCGCCTTAACACAAACTCTAAGCCTAAACCTCACCCTCACCCTAACCCTAAACCTCACCCTTAACCTCTCCCTCAGCCTATCACTATGCCTAACCCTAACCCTAACCCTAACACTCACACTCACCCTCTTCCCAAACCCTCAGCCTTACCCTAAGACTAAGCTTAAGCATAACGCTAACACTAACCCTCACCCTAACCATAACCCTCACCCTAACCCTAACACTCACACTAAGCCTAACACTAAACCTCACCCTCAACCACACCCTCACCCAAACCCTAACCCTCACCCTGACCCTAACTCTAAGCCTCAACCTCATGCTCTGCCTTAGTTTAAGTCTAAGCCTAAGCCTAACCCGAACCCTCACCTAACCCTAACCTGAACACTAATCCTAACTCTAACCCTAAACCTCACCCTCACCCTAACCCTAACCCTAACCCTAACTCTAAACCTCATCCTAACCCTAACCCTCACCCTCACCCTAGCCCTCACCCTAACCCTAATCCTAACATTAAATCTCATCCTAACCCTCACCACCCTAACCCTAACCCTAGCCCTAACCCTAACCCTAACCCTCAACCTAATCCTAACCCTCACCCTCACTGTAAACCTAACCCTAACCCTCACCCTAACCCTAAACTTAACTGGAAAGCTAACTCTCACCATAGCCCTTAACCGAACCCTCAGCAGAACCCTAACCCTCACCCTCACCATCATCCTCAGCCTAACCCTAAAACTAATTTTAATCCTCACACTCACCCTAATCCTTGCCCTAATCCTAATCCTAACCCTAAGCCTAACCCTCACCCTAACCCTCACCCTAACCCTAAATCTAACGCTAACCCTAACCCAAAACCTCACAATCAGCCTCACCCTAACCCTAACTCTAAACCTAAACCTCACTCTCACCCTAATTCTAACCCTAAACCTCACCCTAACCCTAACCCTAACCCTAAACCTCATCTTCACCCTTGCCCTCACCCTCACCCTAATCCTAAGCCTAACCCTCATACTAACACTCACCCTAACCCTAACCCTAACCCTAGCCTAACCCTAACCCTAACCCTCAACCTAATCCTAACCCTCACTCTCACTGTAAACCTAACCCTAACCCTCACCCTAACCCTAAACTTAACTGGAAAGCTAACTCTCACCCTAGCCCTTAACCTAACCCTCAGCATAACCCTAACCCTCACCCTCACCATCATCCTCAGCCTAACCCTAAAACTAATCTTAATCCTCACACTCACCCTAACCCTTGCCCTAATCCTAATCCTAATCCTAAGCCTAACCCTCTCCCTAACCCTCACCCTAACCCTAAATCTAACGCTAACCCTAACCCAAAACCTCACAATCAGCCTCACCCTAACCCTAACTCTAAACCTAAACCTCACTCTCACCCTAATTCTAACCCTAAACCTCAACCTAACCCTAACCCTAACCCTAAACCTCATCTTCACCCTAGCCCTCACCCTCACCCTAATCCTAAGCCTAACCCTCATACTAACACTCACCCTAACCCTAACCCTAGCCCAAACCCTCACCCTATGCCTAACCCTCACCCTCAACCTCAGCCTCAGCCTAAGCCTAAGCCTAAGCCTAACCCTAACAATAACCCTCACACTCACCCTAACCCTTACTCTAATCCTAATCCTAACCCTAACCCTAACCCTCACCCTCACCATATCCCTCACCTTAACCCTAACACTAACACTAACCCTAAACCTAAACCTCACCCTCAGGCTCAACCTAACGCTAACACTAACCATAATCTCACCCTCAACCTAAACCTAACCCTACACCTCAACCTAGCCCTATACATAAACCTCACCCTCACTCTACCCCTAACCCTAAACCTCACCCTAACCCTAACCCTCACCCTTTCAGTAACCCTCACCCTCAGCCTAACCCTCACGTTTACCCTGACCGTCAACCCCACCCTAAACCTCACCCTAACCCTTAACCTCACCCTCATGCTCAGCCTAAGCCTAAGCCTAAGCCTAAATGTAAACCTGACCCTCATTCTAACCCTAACCCTAACACTAACCCTAATTCTAAACCTAAAACTCACCCTCACACTCACCTTCAGCCTGAAGCTAAGGCAAACCCTAACCCTAACATTAACCCTCACACTCACCCTAACCCTCACCCTAACCCTAACTCTAACACTAACCCTAACCCCCTAAGCCTCACCCTCAGCCTCACCCTAACCCTAATTATAACCCTAAACCTCACCCACACCCTAACCCTAACCCTAAACCTAAACCTAACCCTAACCCTAACCCTCCCCCTAACACTCAACCTAACCCTAACACTAATCACTAACCCTAACTCTAACCCTAACTCTAACACTAACACTAAACCTCACCCTAAACCTAATCCTAACCCTCACCCAAACCCTAACCCTCACCCTCACCCTCACCCTCAGCCTAATCCTAAGCCTAACAATTACCCTAACCCTAACCCTCACACTACTCCTAACAATAACCCTAATCCTAATCCTAACCCTAACCCTATCGCTCACCCTCACCCTAACCCTAACCCTAACACTAAACCTAACCCTAACCCTCACCTTCAACCTCACCCTCAGCCTAACATTAAGCCTAACCCTAAACCTAACCCTAACACACACACTCACCCTTACCCTAACCCTAATCCTCACACTAACAGTAACCCTAACCCTAACCCTCCCCATAACTCTCACCCTCACCCTCACCCTAACACTAAGCCTAAACCTAACTCTCACCCTAACCCTAACTCTAACCCTAAATTTCACCCTCTCCCTAAGCCTAACTCTAACCCTAAACTAAACCCTAAAGTTCACCCTATCCCTAAACCTAACCCTAACCCTAACATTCACCCTAACCGTAACTCTAATCCTAAACCTCCCCCTCCCCCTAACCCTAACCCTAAGCCTGTTGTAAACGTCACCCTAAACCTAAACCTTACCCTAACACTTACCCTCACCCTAACAATAACAGTAACAATAACCCTCCACTTAACCCTAACCAGCACCCTTACCGTAACCCTAACCCTCATTCTCAATCTCACCCTAACCCTAACCCTAACCTGAAACCTCACCCTAACACTAACCCTAACGCTCACCCTCACCCTAGCCCTCACCCTAACCCTATACCTAACCCTAACGCTCAAACTAAACCTAACCCTCAAGCTCAACGTAACCCTAACCCTAACCCTCACCCTAACCCTAAACTTAACCTGAACCCTAACTCTCACCCTAAACATAACCCTAACCCTCACTCAAAACCTAACCCTCACCCTCAACCTCACCCTCAGTGTAACCCTAAGCCGAACCCTAACCCTAACCCTAACCCTCACACTCAACCTAACCCTTACCCTAATCCTAATCCTAACCATAACTCTAACCCTAAACCTCAACCTCACCCTAACCCTAAACCTAAACCTCACCCTATCCCTAACCCTTAACCTCACCCTCAATCTAGCCCTCACCCTAACCCTAATCCTAACCCTAACCCGCATCTTAACCCTCAAACTAACGATAACCTGAACCATCACTCTAAACCTAATCCTCAAACCCACCCTCACCCTCAGCCTAACCCTCAGCCAAAGACTAACCCTAACCCTAACCCTCACACTCACCCTCACCCTAACCCTAATCCTAACCCTAACCCTAACCCTTAACCTAAACCTCAACCTAACCCTCACCCTAAGCCTAACCCTAACCCTCACGCTCACCTTAGTCCTCACCTTAACCCTCACCCCAAACCTAACCCTCACCCTCACCCAAACCCTACCCCTAACCCTCACACTCACCCTAACCCTACCCCATCCCTAATCCTAAACCTCACCCAACCCTAACACTAACCCTCACAATCACCCTAACCCTAACCCTAACCCTACCTCTAATATTCATCCTAACCCTAAACCTGACCCTCAACATCACGCTCAAGCTCAGCCTTACATTAACCTTAACCCTAACCCTAAACCTAAGAATAACCCTAACCATAAACCTAACCCTAAACCTCATCCTAACCGTAACTCTAACCCTAACCCAAACATTCACCCTAACCCTAACACTGACCCTAACCCTAACCCTAAACCTCATCCTAACCCTAAACCTAACCCTCACCCTAGCATATATCCTAACCCTAATCCTAACACTAACACTCACACTAACCCTCACTCTAATCCTAAACCTCACCATCAGCCTCAGACTCAGCCTAACCCTAAGGGTAACACTAACTCTAACCCTCACACTGACCATCACCTTAACCCTAATCCTAACCCTAACCCCAACCCTAAACGTAAATCTAACACTAACACTAACCCTCAACATCAACCTAACCCTAAACCAAACACTCACCATAGCACATACTTTAACCCTAACCCTAAACCTAACACTCACCCTAACGCTAACCCTCACCCTACCCCTACCCCTAACCCTCACACTAACCATAAACCTCACCCTAACCCTCACCCTAACCCTAACTCTAAACCTAAAACTCACACTCTCCCTAACCCTAACCATAACCCTAAACCTCAAACTAACACTAACCCTAAACCTCACCCTCACCCTCACCCTAATCCTAACCCTCACCCTCACCCTAGTCCTCACCCTAAACCTAAACCTAGCCCTAACACTCACCCTAACCATAACCCTCAACATAACCCTAACACTCACCCTAACCCTAACCCTAACCCTCACCCTCACCCTCACCCTAACCCTAACCCTAACCCTCCCCCTCACCCTAAACCAAACCCTAACCCTAACCCTCACCCTAACCCTAAGCCTAACCCTAACCCTAACCCTAACCCTCACAATCACCCTCAACCTACACCTAATCCTAAACCTAAACCTAACCCTCACAGTAACCCTCAAACTAGCGCTCACACTAACCCTAATCCTAACCCTAAAACTCATCCTAACCCTCACCCTAACCCTAACCCTAACCCTCACCCTAACCCTAACCCTAACCCTCACCCTCATGCTCGGGCCTAAGCCTAACCCTAAGCCTAAGCTTAAGCCTAAACCTAACCTTCACACTAACCCTCAACCTAACACTAACCCTAACACAAAAGCTAACTCTAACCCTAAACCTCACCCTCACCCTACCCCTAACTCTAACCCTAACCCTAAACATAAACCTAACCCTCACCCTAACCCTAAACCTCACACTCACCTTAACAGTAAACCTAATCCTAATCCTAACAGTAACCCTAACCCTAACCCTCATACTAACCATAACACTCACCCAAAACCTAACCCTCGCACTAACACATAAATTCACCCTAACACTAAACCTAACCCTAACACTAGCACTCACACTAACCCTAACACTCCCCCTCACCCTAAACCAAGTCCTAACCCTAACCCTCACCGTAAAACTAAGCCTAACCCTAAACCTAACCTTCACACTCACCCTCAACCTACACCTAATCCTAAACCTTACCCTAACCCTCCCAGTAACCCTCAACCTAGCGCTCACCCTAACCCTAGTCCTAACCCTAAACCTCATCCTAACCCTCACCCTAACCCTAACCCGAACCCTTACCCTCATGCTCGGCCTAAGTCTAACCCTAAGCCTAAGCTTAAGCCTAAACCTAACCCTCTCACTAACCCTCAATCGAACCCTAACCCTAACAGAAAAGCTAACTCTAACCATAAACCTCACCCTCACCCTAACTCTAACACTAACCCTAACACTAAACATAAACCTAACCCTCAACCTAACACTAAACCTCACACTGAACAGTAAAACTAAGCCTAACCCTAACAGTAACCCTAACCCTAAACCTAACCCTCATTCTAAACATAACACTCACGCTAACACTAACCCTCACCCTAACACTTAAATTCACCCTAACACTAAATATAACCCTAACACTAGCACTCACACTAACCCTAACCCTCACCCTCACCCTAGACCTCACCCTAACCCTAACCCTCATCCTCATCCTAAACCTCACACTAACCCTAGAACTAATCCTCAATATAAACCTCACCCTCAACTTAACCCTAACCCTAACCCACACCCTAACCATAACCCTCACCCTTAACTTAATCCTCACTCTCAGCCTAACTCTCACCTTTACCCTTACCTGCACCCTCACCCTAACCCTCACCCTAAGCCTAACCCTCATCCTAACCCTAACCCTGACCGTAACCCTAAGCCTAACCCTAACCCTAACCCTCACCCTCACCCTAGACATCATCCTAACCCTAATCCTAACCCTAAACCTAACCCTAACCCTCACCATCACCCTTAACCTAATCCTCAACCCCACCCTCACCCTCAGCCTAACCCTAAGCCTAAGCCTAATCCTAACCCTAACCCTCACACTCAGCCTCATCATAACCCTAATCCTAAACCCAACCCTAACACTAAACCTAAACCTCAACCTAACCCTGCCCCTAACCCTCCCCCTAACTCTAACTCTAACCCTAAACTTCACCCTCACCCTCACCGTAACCCTCACCCTAAACCTAAATCTAACCCTCACCCTCACCGTAACTCTAACCATAAACCTAACAATAAAACTAACCCTAACCATCACCCTAACCCTAACCGTAACCCTAAACCTCACCCTAACCCTAAACCAAACCCTCAACGTCAGCCTCACCCTAACCGTAAACTTAACCTTAACCATAACACTAACAATAACCCTAACCCTAAACCTAACCCTGAAACTCACCCTAACCCTAACCCTCACACTCACCGTAACCTAACCCTAACCCTCAACCTAACCCTCACCCTCAGGTTAACGCTAAGCCTTAACCCTATCCCTAAACCTAACACAATCACTCACCCTAACATTAACCCTAATCCTAAACCTAACCCTAACCCTAACCCTCATCCTAACCCTCACCCTAACCCTAACCCTAACACTAACCCTAACCCTAACCCTCAACCTAACCCTAACTCTAACCCTAAACCTCACCCTCACCTTCACCCTAACCCTAATCCTAACCCTAAACCTCAACCTAACCCTAACCCTTACCCTCACCCTCACTGTAACTCTAACCCTAAACCTAACAATGGCACTAACCCTAACACTAACCCTCACCCTCACCCTCACCGTAACCCTAACCCTAACCCAAACACTCACCCTAACCCTAACCTTAACCCTAACCTAAACCTCACCCTAACCCTAACCCTAACAATCACCCTGAGCCTCACCCTCACCATAAACTTAAACCTAACCATAACACTAACAATAACTCTAACCCTAACCCTAATCTAAACCTCACTCTCACCCTAACCCTAACCCTAACCCTCAACCTAACCCTAACCCTCACCCTCACCGTAACCCTCACACTAACACTCACCCTAACCGTAAACTTAACGCTAACCCTAAACGTCACCCTAACGCTAACCCTAACCCTCACCCTCACCCTAGCCCTCACCTTAGCCCTAATCCTAAAACTAAACCTCACCTTAACCCTCACCCTAACCCTTAAACTCTAACAATCACCCTAATCCTAACCCTTAACCTCACCCTCACGCTCGGCCTAAACCTAAGACTAAGGCTAACTCTAACCCTAACTTTCACACTCACCCTCACCCTCATCCTCACAGTAACTCTAACCTTAACCCTATCAATAACACTAACCCTAACCTTAACCCTAATCTTAACCCTCACCCTGACAGTAAACCTCAACCTAAACCAAGCCCTCACCCTAACACTAACACTAACCCTAACCCTAAACCGCATCCTAACCCTAAACCTAAACCTCACCCTCAGCCTCAACCTCACTGTAAACTTAACCTTAATGATAACACTAACAATAACCCTAACCATAACACTAATACTAACCCTCACCCTCACCCTAACACTAACCCTCCCTCTCACAGTAACCCTAACCCTAACCCTCACCCTAACACTAAACCTAACCCTAATCCTAAACCTCACCATAATGATAACCCTAACCCTCACCCTCACCCTTGCCCTCATACTAACCCTAATCCTAACCCTAAACCTCATCCTAACCCTCACTCTTACAATAACCCTAACCCTAAACCTAACCTTAACCCTAACCTTGAATCTAACCCTAACACTCACCTTCAACACTCAGCCTCAGCCTAAACCTAAACCTAAGTCTAACCCTAACCCTCACACTCACCCTCACCTTAACCCTAATCCTAACACTAACCCTCACCCTAACCCGCAACCTAAACGTCCCGCTAATCCTAACCCTAACCCTAAACCTCACCCTCACCCTACCCCTAACTCTAACCCTAACCCTAAACATAAACCTAACCCTCACCCTAACCCTAAACCTCACACTCACCTTAACAGTAAACCTAATCCTAATCCTAACAGTAACCCTAACCCTAACCCTCATACTAACCATAACACTCACCCAAAACCTAACCCTCGCACTAACACATAAATTCACCCTAACACTAAACCTAACCCTAACACTAGCACTCACACTAACCCTAACACTCCCCCTCACCCTAAACCAAGTCCTAACCCTAACCCTCACCGTAAAACTAAGCCTAACCCTAAACCTAACCTTCACACTCACCCTCAACCTACACCTAATCCTAAACCTTACCCTAACCCTCCCAGTAACCCTCAACCTAGCGCTCACCCTAACCCTAGTCCTAACCCTAAACCTCATCCTAACCCTCACCCTAACCCTAACCCGAACCCTTACCCTCATGCTCGGCCTAAGTCTAACCCTAAGCCTAAGCTTAAGCCTAAACCTAACCCTCTCACTAACCCTCAATCGAACCCTAACCCTAACAGAAAAGCTAACTCTAACCATAAACCTCACCCTCACCCTAACTCTAACACTAACCCTAACACTAAACATAAACCTAACCCTCAACCTAACACTAAACCTCACACTGAACAGTAAAACTAAGCCTAACCCTAACAGTAACCCTAACCCTAAACCTAACCCTCATTCTAAACATAACACTCACGCTAACACTAACCCTCACCCTAACACTTAAATTCACCCTAACACTAAATATAACCCTAACACTAGCACTCACACTAACCCTAACCCTCACCCTCACCCTAGACCTCACCCTAACCCTAACCCTCATCCTCATCCTAAACCTCACACTAACCCTAGAACTAATCCTCAATATAAACCTCACCCTCAACTTAACCCTAACCCTAACCCACACCCTAACCATAACCCTCACCCTTAACTTAATCCTCACTCTCAGCCTAACTCTCACCTTTACCCTTACCTGCACCCTCACCCTAACCCTCACCCTAAGCCTAACCCTCATCCTAACCCTAACCCTGACCGTAACCCTAAGCCTAACCCTAACCCTAACCCTCACCCTCACCCTAGACATCATCCTAACCCTAATCCTAACCCTAAACCTAACCCTAACCCTCACCATCACCCTTAACCTAATCCTCAACCCCACCCTCACCCTCAGCCTAACCCTAAGCCTAAGCCTAATCCTAACCCTAACCCTCACACTCAGCCTCATCATAACCCTAATCCTAAACCCAACCCTAACACTAAACCTAAACCTCAACCTAACCCTGCCCCTAACCCTCCCCCTAACTCTAACTCTAACCCTAAACTTCACCCTCACCCTCACCGTAACCCTCACCCTAAACCTAAATCTAACCCTCACCCTCACCGTAACTCTAACCATAAACCTAACAATAAAACTAACCCTAACCATCACCCTAACCCTAACCGTAACCCTAAACCTCACCCTAACCCTAAACCAAACCCTCAACGTCAGCCTCACCCTAACCGTAAACTTAACCTTAACCATAACACTAACAATAACCCTAACCCTAAACCTAACCCTGAAACTCACCCTAACCCTAACCCTCACACTCACCGTAACCTAACCCTAACCCTCAACCTAACCCTCACCCTCAGGTTAACGCTAAGCCTTAACCCTATCCCTAAACCTAACACAATCACTCACCCTAACATTAACCCTAATCCTAAACCTAACCCTAACCCTAACCCTCATCCTAACCCTCACCCTAACCCTAACCCTAACACTAACCCTAACCCTAACCCTCAACCTAACCCTAACTCTAACCCTAAACCTCACCCTCACCTTCACCCTAACCCTAATCCTAACCCTAAACCTCAACCTAACCCTAACCCTTACCCTCACCCTCACTGTAACTCTAACCCTAAACCTAACAATGGCACTAACCCTAACACTAACCCTCACCCTCACCCTCACCGTAACCCTAACCCTAACCCAAACACTCACCCTAACCCTAACCTTAACCCTAACCTAAACCTCACCCTAACCCTAACCCTAACAATCACCCTGAGCCTCACCCTCACCATAAACTTAAACCTAACCATAACACTAACAATAACTCTAACCCTAACCCTAATCTAAACCTCACTCTCACCCTAACCCTAACCCTAACCCTCAACCTAACCCTAACCCTCACCCTCACCGTAACCCTCACACTAACACTCACCCTAACCGTAAACTTAACGCTAACCCTAAACGTCACCCTAACGCTAACCCTAACCCTCACCCTCACCCTAGCCCTCACCTTAGCCCTAATCCTAAAACTAAACCTCACCTTAACCCTCACCCTAACCCTTAAACTCTAACAATCACCCTAATCCTAACCCTTAACCTCACCCTCACGCTCGGCCTAAACCTAAGACTAAGGCTAACTCTAACCCTAACTTTCACACTCACCCTCACCCTCATCCTCACAGTAACTCTAACCTTAACCCTATCAATAACACTAACCCTAACCTTAACCCTAATCTTAACCCTCACCCTGACAGTAAACCTCAACCTAAACCAAGCCCTCACCCTAACACTAACACTAACCCTAACCCTAAACCGCATCCTAACCCTAAACCTAAACCTCACCCTCAGCCTCAACCTCACTGTAAACTTAACCTTAATGATAACACTAACAATAACCCTAACCATAACACTAATACTAACCCTCACCCTCACCCTAACACTAACCCTCCCTCTCACAGTAACCCTAACCCTAACCCTCACCCTAACACTAAACCTAACCCTAATCCTAAACCTCACCATAATGATAACCCTAACCCTCACCCTCACCCTTGCCCTCATACTAACCCTAATCCTAACCCTAAACCTCATCCTAACCCTCACTCTTACAATAACCCTAACCCTAAACCTAACCTTAACCCTAACCTTGAATCTAACCCTAACACTCACCTTCAACACTCAGCCTCAGCCTAAACCTAAACCTAAGTCTAACCCTAACCCTCACACTCACCCTCACCTTAACCCTAATCCTAACACTAACCCTCACCCTAACCCGCAACCTAAACGTCCCGCTAATCCTAACCCTAAACCTAAACCTCACCCTCACCCTAACCCTAACTCTAACCCTGACCCTAAACCTAAACCTCACCCTAAACCTAACCCTAACCCTCACCCTCACCGTAACAGTTACCCTAACCCTAACAATAACCCAACCTTAACGCTAACACTAACCCTAAACATAAACCTCACCCTAATGCTAACCCTCACCCTAAAACTAACCCTAATACTAACACTAACCGTCACACTAACCCTAAACATCACCTTAACCCTAAACCTCAACATAACCCTAAACCTAACCCTCACCCTCACCATAGCCCTCACACTAACCCTAACCCTCATCCTCACCCTAAACCTCACACTAACCCTAACACTGATACTCAATCTAAACCTCACCCTCACCCTAACCCTAACCCTAATCCTCACCCTAACTCGCACCCTAACCCTAACCCTCACCTTTACCCTTACTGTCACCCTCACCCTAACCCTCACCCTACCCCTAACAATGATTCTAACCCTCACCCCAAACATAACCCTAACCATCACGCTAACCCTAACCCTCAACCTCACACTCAGCCTCATTCTAAACCTAAGCCTAACCCTAACCCTAACCCTAACCCTCATCCTCACCCTACCCCTCACCCTAACCCTAATCCTAACCCTAACCCTAAAAATAACACTAACCCTAACCCTAACCCTCATTCTAACCCTAACCCTCACCCTAACCCTTACCCTCACCCTAACACTTACCTTACCCTAACAATAACCCTAACCCTAACCCTAACCCTCATTCTAACCCTAACCCTCACCCTAACCCTTACCTTCACCCTAACATTTAACTTACCCTAACAATAACCCTAACCCAAACACTAAGCCTCACACTAACCCTAACCATCACCCTACCCTAACCCCAACGCTAAACCTCACCCAAACCCTAACCCTAACCCTCACCCTCACCCTCACCCTCACCATAATTCTAACCCTAACCTTAACAATAACACTAATCCTAACCCTAAATCTAACCCTAATCCTAATCCTAACCCTAATACCCACCTTCAGCCTCACCCTAACCACAAACTTAACCCTAACCATAACACTAACAATAACCCTAACCCTCACTCTAACCCTATCTCTAACACTAAAAATCAAACTCTAGCCCTCACCATAACCATAATCCTAAAACTAATCCTCTTCTTAACCCTCATCCTAACCCTAACCCTAACCCTCACCCTAAACCTAATCCTATCCATAACCCTAACCCTAAACCTCACCCTAACCCCAAACCTAAAACTAGCCCTAACCCTAACGCTCATCTTAACCCTCACTTGAACCCTAACTGTAACCCTAAACCTCACCCTCACCCTCACCCTAACTCTAACCCTAACCCTAAAGCTAAACCTCACCCTAACCCTAAACCTCACCCTCACCCTCAACGTAACCCTAACTCGAAACTTAACAATCACCCTAAACCTAACCCTAACCCTCACCCTAACCATAAACCTCACCCGAACCCTAACCCCCACCCTAACACTTACCCTCACCCTATCACTAACCCTAACTCTAACACTAACCCTCACAGTAACCCTAACTCTCACCCGAACCCTAAACCTCACCTTAACCCTAACTCTAACCCTCAGCCTCACCCTAGCCGTCACCCTAACCCTAATTCTAACCCTAACCCTCACCCTAACCCTAAACCTCATCCTCAACTTAACCTCACACAAACCCCAACCCTGATCCTCAATCTAACCCTCACCCTCACCCTAACCCTCATCCTAACCCTTATACTAAACCTCACCCTAACCCTAATCCTCTCTCTCACCAGAACCCTAACACCCACCCTAACCCTCACCCTAACCTCCAACCTAACACTAACCCTAACCCTCATCCTAACACTCACCCTAACCCTAATCCTATCCATCACCCTAACCCAAACACTCAAACTCACCCTCACCCTAAGCCTAACCCTAAGCCTAAGCCTAAGCCTAACCCTAACCCTCACCCTCACCCTAGCCCTCACCCTAAACCTAATCCTAAAGGTAAGCCTCATCCTCACCCTCAACCCAACCCTAACCCTAACCATCACCCAAAACCTATTCCTCACCCCAATACTCACCCTCAGCCTAAACCTAAGACTAAGCCTAACCCTAACCATAACCCTCAACCTCAGGCTCGCCCTCACCGCAAACTAAACCCAAACCATAACACTAACAATAACCTGAATTTAAACCGAAACCCAAACCCTAATCCTCACCCCCACCCTCACCCTCAGCCTAACCCTAACCCTAACCCTAACCCTAAACCTAACACTAAACCTCACCCTAATCCTCAGCCTCACCCTCACCCTAACCCAAACACAAATATAAATCCTCACCCTCACCCTAAGCCAAACTATAAGCCTAACCCTAACTCTCAAACTCACCCTCAACCTAACCTTAAACCTAACCCTAAAACTCACCCTAAATCTCACCCTAAACCTAACACTCACCCTCAACCTCAACCTCCCCGCAAACTTTACCCTAACCATAAAAATACCAATAAACCTAACCCTAACCCTAAACTTAACCCTAACCCTCACCCCCACCCTCACCCTCAGCCTAATCATAAGCCTAATCCTAAGCCTAACCCTAAGCCTCACCGTAACCCCAAACCTAACCCTCACCCTAACCCTAAGCTTAACACTAAGCCTCACCTTAAGGCTAACTCTAAACCTAACCCTAACCCTAACCCACACCATAACTCTCACACTTACACTCTACCTCAGCCTAACCCTAAGCCTAAACCTAATCATAACCCTAACCCTCACACTCACCCTCACCCTAACCCTAATCCTATACCTAACACTATCCCTAACCCTAACCCTCACCCTAACCCTAACCCTAACACTAACCCTATACCTAACCCTCACCCTAACCCTCCTCCTAAACCTATCTCTAACCCTAAACCTCAAACTCACCATGACCCTAACCCCAAACCTAACCCTAAACCACACCCTAACCCTAAACCTCAACCTCACCCTAGCCCTCACCCTAACCCCAATCCTAAACCTAACCCTCATTCTAACCCTCACCTTAACCCTAAAACAAACCCTCACCCTAACCTACACCCTCACCCTAACCCTCAGCCTAACACTAAGCCTAACCCTAAACCTAACCCTAACACAAACCCTCACACTCACACTCAAGCTAACCCTAATCCTAAATCTAATCCGATCCCTAACCATAACGTTCACCCAAAACCTCACCCTTAACACTAACCTTAACACCAACCCTAACGCTAACCCTTACATTAACCCGAACTCTAACACTAAACCTCACCCTGACCCTCACCTGAACCCTCACCCTCAACCCCAGCCTAAACCTAAGCCTAACACTAACCCTAACCCTCAAAATCACAATCACCCTCACAAAAACACTTATCCTAATCCCAGGCCTAACCCTAAAACTCACCCTAACCCTAGCCCTCACCCTAACCATAAACCTAACACTAACCCTAACCCTAACCCTCACCCTAACCCTAATTCTAAACCTAAACCTCACCCTCACCTTAACCCTAACCCTAACCTTAACCCTAACCCTATACCTCACCCAAAACATAACCCCAAAACTCACTTTCACCCTAGCCCTCACCCAAACCCTAATCCTAACTCTAACCCTCATCCTAACCCTCAACCTAACCCTAACCATAACCATCACCCCAACCCTAACCCTCAGCCTCAACCTGACGCTCAGCCTAAATTTAACCCTAAACCTAAACCTAAACCTAACCCACACACTCACCCTCACCCTAACCCTAATCCTAATCCTAAACCTAAAAATAACCCTAACCCTAAACCTAACCCTCAAACTAAACATAACCCTCACCCTAACCCAAACCCTCACTCTAACACTTACCCTCACCCTAACAGTAACCCTCACACTAACACTGAAGCTCACAGTAACCATAAACCTCTCCCTAACCTTAACCCTAACCCTAACCTAAACCTCACCCTCACCATAGCCCTCACCTTAACCCTAATTCTAACCCTAATCCTCAACCTCACCCTAAACCTCACACTAACCCTAACCCTAATCCTCAATCTAACCCTCACCCTAACCGTAACCCGAACCCTTAACCTAACGCTCACCCTAACCCTAACCCTCACCCTTATCTTAACCCTCACCCTCAGCCTAACCCTCACGTTTACCCTTACCATCACTCTCACCCTAACCCTCAACCTTAACCTAACCCTAACCAAAGCACTCACCCTAACCCTAACCCTAAACCTCACCCTCACCCTCAGATTTACACTAATCCTATCACTATTCCTAACCCTAAACCTCACCCTCACCCTAGCCATGACCCTAATTCTTACCCTCACACTAATCCTAACCCTAACCCTAAACCTAACTCTCACAATAAACCTAACCCTCACCCTAACCGTAACCCTACCCCTTACCCTAACCCTCACCTTAACCCTACCACTAACCCTCAACCTAACCCTCACCCAAAACCTCACTGTCACCCTAAATCTGACCTTAACCCTAATAACAACCCTAACCCTCACCCTCACCCTAACCCTCACCCTAAACCTCACCCTAATCATAACCCTAACCCTTAGCCTAACCCTCACCCTAACCCTAAGCATAACCCTAACCCTAACCCTTACCCTAACCCTCACCCTAACCCAAATCTTAACCCTAACCCTCATCTTCACCCTAAACCTCATCCTAACACTTACCCTCATCCTCACCCTAAACCTCACACTTAACCGAATCCTCACCGTAACTCTAACCTTAACCGTCACCCTCACCGTCACCCTCACGCTAAGCCTAACCCTAACCCTCTCCCTAACCCTAATGCTAAGGCTAACACTCACACTAACCCTCATGCTATCACTTATCCACACCACAAACCTAACCCTAACCTTAACCCTCACCCTCACCCTAAACCTCACCCTAACCCTAAACCTAATCCTAACCCTCACCCTCACCCTAACCCTAACAATAACACTCACCTAACCCTAACCCTAACCTTCTACCTCACCCGAACCCTCACCCTAACCCTAATGCTCACCCACACCCTAAACCTCAAGCTCACCCTTACCCTAACCCTCAACTAATCCTCACCCTAACCCTAATCATTACCTAACGAAGAGCCTAACCCTCACTCTCACCTTAACCATATCCCTAACCCTAAACCTCACCCTCACCCACACCCTCTACCTCAGCCTATCCCTGACCCTATCCCTAATCTTAACCCTAACCCACACCCTCACCCTAACCCTCACCATAACCCTTAGCCTCACCCTCACTCTCACCCTAACCGTAACCCTCACAATAATCCTAACCCTTACACTAAACCTAAACCTACCCCTCACCCAAAACCTCACCATAAACTTAAGCCTAACCCTAACCCTCACCCTCACGCTAGCCCTCAACCTAATACTAATTCTAACCCTAACCCTCACCCTAACCTTCATCCTCACCCTAAACCTCACACTAACCCTAACCCTAATCCCCAATCTAACCCTAACCCTAACCCTTACCCTAATCCTAACCCTAACCCTAACCATCACCCTCACCATAACAGTAACCCTAACCCTAACAATAACCCAACCCTAACGCTAACACTAACCCTAAACATAAACCTCACCCTAATGCTAACCCTCACCCTAAAACTAAACCTAATACTAACGCTAACTGTCACACTAACCCTAAACATCACCTTAACCCTAAACCTCAACATAACCCTAAACCTAACCCTCACCCTCACCATAGCCCTCACACTAACCCTAACCCTCATCCTCACCCTAAACCTCACACTAACCCTAACACTGATACTCAATCTAATCCTCACCCTCACCCTAACCCTAACCCTAATCCTCACCCTAACTCACACCCTAAACCTAACCCTCACCTTTACCCTTACTGTCACCCTCACCCTAACCCTCACCCTACCCCTAACAATCATTCTAACCCTCACCCTAAACATAACCCTAACCATCACGCTAACCCTAACCCTCAACCTCACACTCAGCCTCATTCTAAACCTAAGCCTAAACCTAACCCTAACTCTAACCCTCATCCTCACCCTATCCCTCACCCTAACCCTAATCCTAACCCTAACCCTAAAAATAACACTAACCCTAACCCTAACCCTCATTCTAACCCTAACCCTCACCCTAACCCTTACCCTCACCCTAACACTTACCTTACCCTAACAATAACCCAACCCTAACCCTAACCCTCATTCTAACCCTAACCCTCACCCTAACCCTTACCCTCACCCTAACACTTACCTTACCCTAATAATAACCCTAACCCAAACACTAACCCTCACACTAACCCTAACCATCACCCTACCCTAACCCTAACCCTAAACCTCATCCTAACCCTAACCCTAATCATCACCCTCACCCTCACCCTCACCATAACTCTAACCCTAACCTTAACAATAACACTAATCCTAACCCTAAATCTAACCCTAATCCTAATCCTAACCCTAATACCCACCTTCAGCCTCACCCTAACAACAAACTTAACCCTAACCATAACACTAACAATAACCCTAACCCTCTCCCTAACCCTAACATTAACCCTCACCTTAACCCTTACCCTAACCCTAATCCTAACGCTATACCTCATCCTAACCCTCACCCTAACCCTAACCCTAAACCTCAACCTAAACCTAACCCTCACCCCCACACTCCGCCTAACCCTAAACCTAACCCTAACACTAACCCTCACACTCACACTCAAGCTAACCCTAATCATAAATCTAACCCGCTCCCTAAACATAACCCTCACCCTAAACCTCACCCTAACCCTAACCCTAACACCAATACTAACACTAACCCTCACAATAACCCTAACTCTAACCCTAAACCTTACCCTCACCCTCACTTTAATCCTGACCATCAACCTCAGCCTAAACCTAAGCCTGACCCTAACCCTAACCCTCACACTCACACTCACCCTCACCCTAACACTAATCCTAATCCCAGCCCTAACCCTAACCATCACCCTAACCCTAACCCTCACAATAATCCTAAACCTAACACTAACCCTAACCCTAACCCTCACCCTAACCGTAACTCTAAACCTAAACCTCACCCTCAACTTAACCCTAAGCCTAACCCTAACCCTAACCCTAAACCTCACCCTAAACATAACCCTAAACCTCACCTTCACCCTAGCCCTCACCCAAACCCTAATCCTAACTCTAACCCTCATCCTAACCCTCACCCTAACCCTAACCCTAACCATCACCCTAACCCTAGCCCTCAGCCTCAACCTCACCCTCAGCCTAACCTTAAGCCTAAACCTAAACCTAAACCTAACCCAAACTCACCCTCACCTAACCCTAATCCTAATCCTAATCCTAACCCTAACAATAACCCTAACCCTAAAGCTAACCCTCACCTTAAATATAACCCTCAACCTAACCCAAACCCTCACCCTAACACTTACCCTGACCCTAACACTAAACCTAACCATCACCCTAATGTTCACACTAACCCTAACCCTCACAGTAACCCTAAACCTCATCCTAACCTTAACCCTAACCCTAACTTAAACCTCACCCTCATCCTAGACCTCACCCTAACCCTAATTCTAACCCTAACACTCACCCTCAACCTCACCCTAAACCTCACACTAACCCTAACCCTAATCCTCAAACTTACCCTCACCCTAACTGTAACCCGAACCCTTAACCTAACCCTCACCCTAACCCTAACCCTCACCCTTATCTTAACCCTCACCCTCAGCCTAACCCTCACCTTTACCCTTACCATCACTCTCACCCTAACCCTCAACCTTACCCTAACCCTCAGCCAAGCACTCACCCTAACCCTAACCCTAAACCTCACCCTCACCCTCAGATTTACACTAATCTTATCACTATTCCTAACCCTAAACCTCACCCTCACCCTAACAGTCAGCTAATCCTTACCCTCACACTAATCCTAACCCTAACCCTAACTCTCACACTAAACCTAACCCTCACCCTAACCGTAACCCTACACCTTACCCTAAACTTTATCTTAACCCTAACTCTAACCCTCACCCTAACCCTCACCCAAAACCTCACCGTCACCGTAAATCTGACCCTAACCCTAATAACAACCCTAACCCTCACCCGAACCCTAACCCTCACCCTAATCATAACCCTAACCCTCAGCCTAACTCTCACCCTAACCCAAACCTTAACCCTAAGCCTCACCCTCACCCTAACACTCATCCTAACACTTAACCTCATCCTCACCCTAAACCTCACACTTAACCGAATCCTCACCGTAACTCTAAACCTAACCGTCACCCTCACTGTCACCCTCACGCTAAGCCTAACCCTAACCCTCACCCTAACCCTAAAACTCACCCTAATCCTCACCATAAATCTAATGCTAAGTCTAACACTCACCCTAACCCTCATGCTATCACTTATCCACAGAACAAACCTAACCCTAACCTTAACCCTCACCCTCACCCTAACCCTAATTCTAACCCTAACCCTCATCCTAACCCTCACCCTAATCCTAAGGTTAACCATCACCCTAAGCCTAATCCTCACACCCACCCTCACCCTCAGACTAACCCTAAGCCTAAACCTAATCCTAACCCTAACCCTCACACTCACCCTCACCCTAAACCTAATCCTAACCCAAAACCTAACCCTAACCCTAAACCTCAACCTTACCCTCACCCTAAACCTAACGTTAACCCTAACACTAACCCTAACCCTAACACTCAGCCTTACCCTCCCCCTCAACTTAATTCTAACCCTAAACCTCTCCCTCACCCTATCCCTAATCCTAACCCTAACTCTAAACCTCACCCTAACCCTAACCCTAACCCTCCCCCTCCCCCTCACCCAAACCGTATGTCTAAACCTAACCCTAACATTAACACTAATCCTAACCCTAAAACTAACCCTAACCCTAAGCCTAACCCTAATGCTAACACTCACCCTCACCCTAATCCTAATCCTAACCCTAACACTCAAACTAACCCTAACCCTCACCCTCACTGTAACCCTAACCCTCATCCAAAAGCTCACCCTAACTCTAACCCTAACCCTAAAACTCACCCTAACACTAACCCTAACCCTCACCTTCAACCTAGCCCTCACCCTAACCCTAAGCATAACCCTAATCCTCATCCTAACCCTCACCCTAACCCTAACTCTAACCCTAAAACTCACCCTAAACCTAACCCTAACTAAAACCCTAACCCTAACCCTAAACCTCACCGTAAACCTAACCCTCACCCTCACCCTCACTGTAACCCTAACCCTAAACCTAACAATAACCCTAAACCTAACCCTAACTCTCACCCTAAACATAACACTCACCCTAACCCTAACCCTCACCCTAACACTTACCCTTAACCTTACCCTAACCCTAACTCTAACACTAACCCTCACAGTAACCCTAACTCTCACCCTAATCCTAAACCTCACCCTAACCCTAACCCTAACCCTAACCCTCACCCAAACCGTAGCCCTCACTCTCACCCTAATTCTAACCATAACCCTCACCCTAACCCTAACCATCATCCTCACCATAAACATCACCCTAACCCTAACCCTAATCCTCAATCTAACCCTGACCCTCACCCTCACCCTAACCCTTATGCTAACCCTCACATTAATCCTTACCCTCACCCTTAACGGAACACTCACCCTCAGCCTAAACCTCACCTTTAATGTTACCGTCATGCTCACCCTAACCCTCACCCTAACCCTTACACTCATCCTAACACTCACCCTAACCCTAACCCTATCCATCACCCTAACCCTATCACTCACACTCACCCTCACCCTCAGCCTAAAACTATGCCTAAGCTGAACCCTAAACCTAACCCTCACCCTCACCGAAGCCCTCACCCTAAAACTTATCCTGACCCCAAACCTCATCCTAACCCTCACCCTAACCCTAACCTTAACCATCACCCAAAACCTATTCCTATCCCACACCCTCATCCTCACCCTACCCCTAATCCTAATCCTAACCCTAACAATAACCCTAACACTAAACCTAACCCTCAACCGAAACATAACCCTCACCCTAAACCAAAACCTCACCCTAACACTTACCCTCAACCTAATACTAACCCTAACTCTAACACTAACCCTCACACTAACCCTAACCCTCACAGTAACCCTAAAACTCACCCTAACCTTAACCCTAACCCTAACCTAAACCTCACCCTCATCTTAGTCCTCACCCTCACCCTATTTCTAACCCTAACCCTAAACCTAACGGTAACCCTCAATCTCACCCTAAACCTAACACTAACCCTAATCCTAATCCTCAATCTAACCCTCACCCTAACTGTAACCCGAACCCTTATCCTAACCCTCATCCTAACCCTTACCCTCACCCTTATCTTAAACCTCACCCTCAGCCTAACCCTCACCTTTACCCTTATCATCACTCTCACCCTAACCGTCAACCTTACCCTAACCCTCACCCAAGCACTCACCCTAACCCTAACCCTAAACCTCACCCTCACCCTCAGATTTACACTAATCCTATCACTATTACTAACCCTAAACCTCACCCTCACCCTAACAGTTACCTAATTCTTACTCTCAAACTAATCCTAACCCTAACCCTAACTCTCACAATAAACCTAACCCTCACCCTAACCGTAACCCTACCCCTTACCCTAAACCTCACCTTAACCCTAACTCTACCCCTCAACCTAACCCTCACCTAAAACCTCACCGTCACCCTAAATCTGACCCTAACCCTTATAACAACCCTAACCCTAACCCTCACCCTAACATTCACCCTAAACATAACCCTAAACCTCAGCCTAACCCAAACCTTAACCCTAACCCTCCCCCTCCCCCTAACCCTCATCCTAACACTTAACCTCATCCTCACCTGAAACCTCATACTTAACCAAATCCTCACCGTAACTCTAACCCTAACCGTCACCCTCACGTTAAGCCTAACCCTAACCCTCACCCTAACCCTAAAACTCACCCTAATCCTCACCCTCACCCTCACCCTAACCGTAATGCTAAGTCTAACATTCACCCTAACCCTCATGCTATCACTTATCCACACCACAAACCTAACCCTAACCTTAACCCTCACCCTCACCCTAAACCTCACCCTATCCCTAAACCTAATCCTAACCCTCACCCTAATCCTAACCCTAACACTAACCCTCACCTAACCCTAAACCTAACCTTCTACCTCACCCTAACCCTCACCATCACCCAAACCTTCACCCCAATCCTAACGCTCACCCACACCCTAAACCTCAAGCTCACCCTTACCATAACCCTCAACTAATCCTCACCCTAACCCTAACCATTACCTAACCAAGACCCTCACCCTCACCCTCACCTTCACCCTAACCCTCACCCTCACCCTAGACCTCACCCTAACCATAACCCTAAACCTCACCCTCACCCTCACCCTCAACCTCAGCCTATCCCTAACCCTATTCCTAATCCTAACCCTAACCCTCATCCTCACCCTAACCCTCACCATAACCCTTAACCTCACCCTCACTCTCACCCTAACCGTAACTCTCACACTAAAATTAACCCTCACCCTAAACCTAAACCTACCCCTCACCCTAAACCTCACCATAAACTTAACGCTAAACCTAACCCTCACCCTCACGCTAGCCCTCACCCTAACCCTAATTCTAACCCTAACCCCCAACCTAACCCACATCCTCCCCCTAAACCTCACACTAACCCTAACCCTAATCCCCAATCTAACCCTAACCCTAACACTTACACTAAACCTCACCCTAACCCTAACCCTCACCCTTATCCTAATTCTCACCCTTAGCCTAACCCTCAACTTTACTCTTACCATCACGCTCATCGTAACCCTCACCCTAACCCGAACACTCATCCTAACCCTCACCCTAACCCTAACCCTATCCATCACCATGACCCTAACCCTCACCATCACCATCATCCTCAGACTAAACCTATGCCTAAGCCTAACCCTAACCTCAACCCTCCCCTCACCATAGCCCTCACCCTAACCCTAATCCTAACCCTAACCCTCATCCTAACCCTCACCCTAACCCTAAGGTTAACCATCACCCTAAGCGTAATCCTCACACCCACCCTCACCTCAGCCAAAACCTAAGCCTAAGCCTAATCCTAACCCTAACCCTAACACTAACCCTAACCCTAACCCTCACCCTTAACCTCCCCCTCAACCTAAGTCTAACCCTAAACCTCAACCTCACCCTATCCCTAATCCTAACCCTAACCATAAACCTCATCCTAACCCTAACACTAACCCTCAACCTCACCCTCACCCAAATCGTAAGTCTAACCCTAACCCTAACATTACCACTAATCCTAACCCTAAAACTAACCCTTACCCTAACCCAAAACTTCACTCTCAGCCTCACCCTCACTGCAAAGGTAACCCTAACCATTACATTTACAATAACCCTAACCCTAATCCTAACCATCACCCTCACGCTAACCATAATCCTAACCCTAACCCTCGCCCTAACCTTAACCCACACTCTCACTGAAACCCTAAATCTCACCCTAACCTAACCTTAACCCTCACCCTAACCCTTTACCTCACCCTAATCCTAACACTAAGCCTGACCTAAACCTCCCCCTAAACCTCCCCCTCACCCTAACCCTAACACAAACCCTAACCCTCAAACTAACACTCAACCTAACCCTAAACCTAACCCTAACCCTAAAACTCACATTAACCCTAACCCTCACCCTAACCCAAACCCTACCACTCACTCTAACCCTTAAGCTAACTCTAACCCTCACCCTCACCAGAACCCTAAACCTAACCCTAACCATAAACCTCACCTTAAGGCTAATTCTAACCCTAACCCTAACCCTACCCGGCAACCTAACACTAATCCTCACCTTCATCCTCACCCTCAGCCTAACCCTAAGCCTAAGCCTAACCCTAACCCTAACCCTCACACTCACCCTCACCCTAACCATAAACCTAAAACTAACCCAAGCCCTAACCCTTAACCTCAACCTAACCCTCACCCTAACCCTAACACTAACACTAATCCTAACCCTAACAATCACCCTAAAACTCAACCTAACCCTAACCCTCACCCTCACCCTAACCCTTACCATAACCCTTAGCCTCACCCTCAATCTCACCCTAACTGTAACCCTCACAGTAATCCTAACCCTCACACTAAACCTAAACCTACCCCTCACCCTAAACCTCACCATAAACTTAACCCTAACCCTAACCCTCACCCTCACGCTAGCCCTCAACCTAATCCTAATTCTAACCCTAACCCTCACCCTAAACCTCATCCTCACCCTAAACCTCACACTAACCCTAACCCTAATCCCCAATCTAACCCTAACCTAACCCTTACCCTAACCCTAACCCTGACCCTCACCCTCACCCTCACCCAAATCGTAAGTCTAACCCTAACCCTAACATAATCTCTAATCCTAACCCTAAATCTAACCCTTACCCTAACCCTAAACTTCACTCTCAGCCTCACCCTCACTGGAAACGTAACCCTAACCATAACATTTAAAATAACCCTAACCCTAATCCTAACAATCACCCTCACCCTAACCATAACCCTAACCCTAACCCTCGCCCTAGCCTTAACCCTCACTCTCACTGAAACCCTAACCTTCATCTTAACCCTCACCCTAACCTAACCTTAACCCTCACCCTAACCCTTAACCTCACCCTAATCCTAACACTAAGCCTAACCTAAACCTCCCTCTCCCCCTAAAGCTAACACAAACCCTAACACAAACCCTAACCCTCAAACTAACCCTCAACCTAACCCTAACCCTAAACCTAACCCTAAATCTCACATTAACCGTAACACTCACCCTAACCCTAAACTTACCCCTCACCCTAACCCTCAAGCTACCTCTAACTCTCACCCTCACCAGAACCTTAAACCTAACACTAACCCTAAACCTCACCTTAAGGCTAATTCTAACCCTAACCCTAACCCTAACCAGCACCCTAACCCTAATCCTCACCTTCACCCTCACCCTCAGCCTAACCCTAAGACTAAAAGCTAACCCTAACCCTAACCCTCACACTCACCCTCACACTAACCATAATCCTAAACCTAACCCTATCCCTAATCCTTACCCTCAACCTAACCCTCACCCTAAACCTAACCCTAACACTAACTCTAACCCTAACCCTCACCCTAACCCTCCCCCTAACCCTATATCTCACACTAAATCTCACCCTCACCCAAATCCTTACCCTAACCCTAACCCTAAACCCCACCCTAACCCTAACCCTAACCCTGACCCGCACCCTCACCCTCACCGGAAATCTAACCCTAACCCTAACAATATAACTAAACCTAAACAAAACCATCACCCTAACCCTAATCCTCACCCCCACCCTCACCCTCAGCCTAACCCGAAGCCTAAGCCTAACCCTCAAACTAACCCTCACACTCACCCTCACCCTAAACCTAATCCTAAACCTAACCCTATCCCTAAACCTCAACCTAACCCTCACAATCACACTAACCCTAACCCTAAACCTCAACCTAACAGTCCCCCTAACCATAACTCTAACCCTAATCCTAAGCCTAAACCTAACCCTAACCGTCACCATAACCCTAACCCTGACCCTCAACCTAAACCTAACCCTAAACCTAACCCTAAACCAAACCCTAATCCTCAGCCTCACCCTCACCCTAATCCAAACCCTAACCTTAACCCTCACCCTAACCCTAAGCTTAATACTAAACCTAACCCTAACCCTCACATTCAACCTCAACCTAATCTTAATCCTAAATCTAACCCCATCCCTAACCCTAACCCTCAACCTAACCCTCACCCTAACCCTAACCCTAACCCTAATCCTAACCCTAAACCTCATCTTAACCCTCACCCTCAACCTCATGCTCGGCCTAAGCCTAAGCCTAAGCCTAAGCCTAACCCTAACCCTCACCCTAACCCTAAAATTTACACTAACACTAACTCTAAACCTAAACCTCACTCTCACCCTAACCCTAATTCTAACCCTAACCCTAACCCTAAACCTCATCCTAACCGTAACCCTAAACCTCATTCTAACCCTCACTGTAACCGTAACCTTAATCCTAACCCTAACAATAACCCTAACCCTAACCCTAACCCTCACCCTAACTATAACCCTCAACTTAAACCAAGCCCTCACCCTAACACTTACCCTCACCCTAATACTAACTCTAACCCTAACACTAACACTCACACTAACCCTAACAGTAACCCTAAACCTTAACCTCAACCTAACCCTCACCCTCACCCTAACCCTAACACTGACCCTAACCCTAGCCCTCCCCCTAACCCTCCCCCTAACCCTATATCTAACCCTAAACCTCACTTTCACCCTAACCCTCACCCTCACCCTAGCCCTCACCCTAACCCTAATTCTAACCCTCATCCTCACCCTAACCCAGACCCTCATACTCACCCTAAAACAAAACACTAACCCTAACCCTAATTCTCAATCTAACCCTCACCCTAAGCTTAACCCTAACCCTTACCTAACCCTAAACCTAACCCTAACCCTCAACCTTATCTTAACCATAACCCTCAGTGTAAACTTCACTTGTACCCTTACCATCATCCTCACCCTAACCCTAAACCTCATCCTAACCCTCACTCTATCCTTAAACTTAACCATCACCCTAACCCTAACCCTCACACAAAACCTCACGCGTAGCCTAACCCTAAGCCTATGCCTAAGCCTTAATCTAACCCTCATCCTAACCCTAGCCCTCAACCTAAACCTAATCCTAACCATCACCATAACCCTAATACTGACCCCCACCCTCAGCCTAACCCTAAGCCTAAGCCTAACCCTAACCCTAACTCTCACAGTCACCCTCACCCTAAACCTAAACCTAACCCTAACCCTAAACCTCAACCTAACCTTCACCCTAACCATAACCCTATCACTAACACTACCCCTAACCCTCTATCTAACCTTCCCCCTAACCCTACATCTAACCTTAAACCTCAACCTCACCCTAACACTAATCCTAACCCTAACCCTAAACCTAACTCTCATCCCCACCCTCACCCTCACTCTCACAGTAAATCTAACCCTAACCCTAACAATAACACTAATCCTAACAGTAAACCTAACTCTAACCCTAACAGTAATCCGAAGCTCACCATCACCCTAACGCTAATTCTAACCCTAAGCCCCACCGTAACACTAACCCCCATGTCACCATAACCCTAACCCTCATCCTAACCCTCACGCTTTCCCTAACCCTAACCCTAAACCTCACACTAACAGTAACTCTAATACTCACCTTCACCCTAGTTCTCACCCTAACACTAATCCTAACCCTAATCCTCATTCTAACCCTCACCCTAACCCTAACACTAACCCTCACCATAACCCTAAACCTAACCCTCAACCTAACCTTAACACTCACCCTAACCCTAACCCTAAACCTCACCCTAACCCTAGCTCTCACCCTCACCCTCACCCTCAGCCTAAACCTAAGCCTAATCCTAAATCTAACCCTAACACACACACTCACCCTCACCCTAACCCTAATCCTAAACCTAACCCTAACCCTAAACCTCCCCCTACCTCTCACCCTAAACCTAACTCTAACCCAAACCCTAAACCTCACCCTAACCCTAACCATAACCCTCACACTAACCCAAACCCTCACCCTAACACTTACCATGACCCTAACACTAAACCTAACCCTAACACTAAACCTCACACTAACTCTAAACCTAACCCTCACCCGCAACCTCAACCTCATTGGAACTCTAACCCTATCTCTAACAATAACACTAATCCTAACCCTAACCGTCACCCTAACCCTAATCCTCAACCCCACCCTCACCTTCATCCTAACCCTAAGCCTAAGCCTAACCCTCACACTATCCCTTACACTCACCCTCACCCTAACCTAATCCTAACCCTAAACCTATCTCTAAACCTCATCCTAACCCTCACGCTCACCAGAACCCTAACACTCACCCGAACCCTCCCGCAACCCTAACTCTAACCCTAAAACTCACCCTCACCCTAACCCTAAACCTAACCTTAAACCTCACCCTAAACCTCACCCTAACCCTAAACACTCACCCTCACCCTCAACCTCACAGTAACTCTAACCCTAACAATAAAACTAACACTAACCCTAACCCTAACCATAACCATAACCCTCAACCTCAGCCTCACCCTCACCGCAAACTTAACCCTAACCATGACGCTAACAATAACCCTAAACCTAACCCTAACCCTAATCCTCACCCCCACCCTCACCCTCAGCCTAACCCTAAGCCTAAGCCTAACCCTAACCCTAACCCTCACCATAACCCTAACCCTAACCCTAAACCTAAACCTAAATCTAACCCTAAACCAAACCCTAATCCTCAGCCTCACCCTCACCATAACACAAACCCTAATCTTAACCCTCATCCTAACCCTAATCCTAATCCTAACTCTAACCCTAAACCTCACACTCAACCTCACGCTAACCTTAATACTAAACCTAACTCTCACCCTAACCCTAAACCTCAACCTAACCCTCAACCTAGCCCTAACCCTAAACCTAATCCTAACCCTAAACCTCATCCTAACCCTCACCCTCAACCTCATGCTCGGCCTAAGCCTAAGCCTAAGCCTAAGCCTAACCCTAACCCTCACCCTAAGCCTAAAACTAACACAAAGCCTAACTCTAAACTTAAACCTCACTCTCACCCTAACCCTAATTCTAACCCTAACATAACCCTAAACCTCATCCTTACCCTAACCCTAACCCTCACTCTCTCCTCACTGTAACCGTAACTCTAACCCTAACCCTAACAATAACCCTAAACCTAACCCTAACCCTCACCCTAACCATAATCTCACCCTATCCCAAACCCTCAACCTAACACTTATGC
This sequence comes from Dipodomys merriami, assembly GCF_024711535.1. Classification (NCBI taxonomy): domain Eukaryota; kingdom Metazoa; phylum Chordata; class Mammalia; order Rodentia; family Heteromyidae; genus Dipodomys; species Dipodomys merriami. The sequence goes on from NW_027202396.1 coordinate 190,057, forward strand.
TAACCATAACACTAACCCTAACCCTAACACTAACCCTCACACTAACACTAACCCTAACCCTAACACTTAACCTCAACCTAACCCTCACCCTTACCCTAAGCCTAATACTAACCCTAAACATAACCCTCACCCTAACCTTTCCCCTAACCCTACATCTAACACTAAACCTCACCGTAAACCTCACCCTAACCCTAATCCTCACCCTTACACTCAACCTCACCGTAACTTTAACCCTAACCCTAACAATAACATTAACCCTAACCCTAACCATAACCCTCACCCGCAGCCTCACCCTCACCCCAAACTTAACCCTAACCATAACACTAACAATAACCTAAACCAAACCCTAACCCTAACCCTAATCCTCACCCTCAGCCTAACCCTAAGCCTAACCCTATCCCTAAACATAACCCTCAACATAACCCTAACCCTAACCCTAACCCTAAGTCTAAACCTAACCCTAACCCTAAACCTAAACTTAATCCTAAACCTAACCCTAATCCTCAGCCTCCCCCTCCCCCTAACACTAATCCTCACCCTAACCCTAAGCCTAATCCTAACCCTAGCCCTAACGCTCACACTCACCCTCACCCTAAACCTAATCCTAAACCTAACCCTATCCCTAACACTAAACCTCATCCTAACACTCAACATAGCCCTCACCCTAACCCTAAACCTAAACCTCATCCTCACCCTAGCCCTCACCCTAACCCTAAATCTATCCCTCACCCTCACCCTCACCCTAACCCTCATCCTCACCCTAAAAATCACACTAAACCTAAACCGAATCCTCAATCTAACCCTCACCCTAACCCTAACACTAACCCTTAACCTAACACGAAAAATAACCCTAAAACTCACCCTTATCATAACACTTACCCTCAGCCAAAGCCTCTCCTTTACCCTTACCATCATAATCACCCTAACCCACACCCTAGCCCTAAACCTCATACTAAGCCTCACCCTAACCGGAACCCTCACCCTAGCCCTCACCCTAACCCTAATCCTAACCCTAACCCTCATTCTAACCCTCACCGCAACCCTAACCCTAAACATCACCTAACCCTAATCCTCACCCCCACCCTCACCCTCAGCCTAACCATAAGTCTAAGCCTAACCCTAACCCTAAACCTCACACTAACCCTCACCTAACCCTAATCATAACACTAACCCTAACCCTAACCCAAAACCTCAACGTAACCATCAACCTAACCTTAACCCTAACACTAAACCTAACCCTAACCTCGAACTAACACTCCCCCTAACCCTAAATCTAACACTAAACCTCACCCTCACCCTAAACCTAATCCTAACCCTAACCATAAACCTCAACCTAACCCTAAACCTAACATTCACCCTAACCCTCACCCTCACCCTTACCATAAATCTAACCCTAACCCTAACTATAACACTAATCCTAACCCTAAACCTAAGCCTAACCCTAATCCTAACACTCAACCTCACCCTAACCCTAATCCTAACCCTAACCCTCAACCTAACCCTAACCCTCACACTCACAGTAATCCTAACCCTCATTCAAACCCTCACCCTAACCCTAACCCAAACCCTAAACCTCACCATAACACTAACTCTAACCCTCAACCTCACCCTAGACCTCACCCTAACCCTAATCCTACCCCTAAAACTCATCCTAACCCTAACCCTAACCATCACACTATCTCTAAACCTAACCCTCAACCTAACCCTAACCCTCACCCTAACCCTAAACTTAACCCGAACCCCAACTCTCACCCAAACCCTAACCCTAACCCTCACCCTAACCGTAACCCTCACCCTCACCCTCACCGTCAGCCTAATGTTCACCCTAACCCTAACCCTAACACTCACCCTAAACCTAACCCTCACCCTCAGCCTAACCCCAAGCCGAAGCCTAACCCTAAGCCTAACCCTCACACTCACCCTAACACTCACACTCACCCTAAACCTCACCCAAACCCTAAATCTAACACTAACCCTAACCCTAACCCTCACCTTCAGCCTCACCCGAGACCTAACTCTAATCCTAAAACTAACTCTCACCCTAACCCTAACCCTAACCATAACCTCACTCTAACCCTAAATCTCACCATCACCCTAATCCTAACCCTAACCCTCATCCTAACCCTCATCCTAACACTAACCCGAATCCTCACCCTCACCCCCAACATCACCCTTAGCCTAACCCTAACCCTAACCCTAACCATTGCGGTAACTCTTAGCATAACCCTAAACCTAACCCTAAATCTAACCCTAAACCAAACCCTAATCCTCAGCCTCACCCTCACCATAACACAAAACCTAAACTTAACCCTCACCCTAACCCTAAGCCTAATCCTAACCCTAAACCTAACCATTACACTAAACCTCACCCTAAACTTAATCCTAAACCTGAATCGATCCCTAACCCTAACCCTCAATTTAACCCTCACCCTAGCCCTAACGCTATCCCTAATCCTAACCCTAAACCTCATCCTAATCCTCACCCTCAAACTTATGCTCAGCCTAAGCCTAAGCCAAAGCCTAAGCCTTACCCTAACCCTCACCCTAAACCGAAAACTAACACTAAGCCTAACTGTAAACATAAACCTCAGTCTCACCCTAACCCTAATTCTAACAATAACATAACACTAAACCTCATCCTAACACTAACCCTAACCCTCACTCTCACCCTCACTGTAACCATAACGCCAACCTTAAACCTAACAATAACCCTAACCCTCACCCTAACCATAACACTCACCCTAACCCAAACGCTCAACCTAACACTTACACTAACCCTAACACTAACCCTAACCCTAACACTAACCCTTACATTATCCCTAACCCTTAACCTCAACCTAACCCTCACCCTCACCCTAAGCCTAACATTAACCCTAATCCTAACCCCCCTAACCCTCCCCCTAACCCTATATCAAACCCTAAACCTCACCCTCACCCTAACCCTAACCCTAAACCTCACTCTAAACCTCACCCTAACCCTGACCTCACCCTCACCCTCAACCTCACCGTAACTCTAACCCTAACCCTAACCCTAACAATAACATTAACCCAAACACTAACCCTAACCATAACCCTTACTGCAGAATTAACCCTAACCATAACATTAACAATAACCTAAACCAAACCCTAACCTTAACCCTAATCCTCACCCCCACCCTCACCGTCAGCCTAACCCTAAGCCTAACCCTATCCCTAACCCCAACCCTCACCATAACCCTAACCCAAAACCTACCCTGAGTCCTCAGCCTAACCCTAAGCCTAATCCTAACCCTAACCCTAAGCCTAATCCTAACAGTAACCCTAAACCTAATCCTAAACCTAACCTTATCCCTAACATTAAACCTCACCCTAACACTCACCCTAGCTCTCAACCTAACCCAAAACCTAAACCTCATCCTTACCCTAGCCCTCGCCCTAACCCTAATTCTATCCCTCACCCTCACCCTAACCCTAACCCTCATCCTCACCCTAAACCTCACACTAACCCTAAACTGAATCCTCAATCTAACCCTCACCGCAACCCTAACACTAACCCTTACCCTAACCCTAAACCTAACCCTAACCCTCACCCTTATCTTAACACTCACCCTCAGCCAAAACCTCTCCTTTACCCTTACCACCATAATCACCCTAACCCAAACCCTAACCCTAAACCTCATACAAACCCTCACCCTAACCGTAAACCTAACCATCACCCTAACCGAAACCCTCAACCTCAACCTCAAGCTCAGCCTAACCCTAAGCCTAAGCCTTACCCTAATCCTCACCCTCACCAGAGCCCTCACCCTAACCTTAATCCTAACCCTAACCCTCATTCTAACCCTCAACTTAACCCTAACCCTAACAATCACCGTAACCCTAATCCTCACCCCCGCCCTCACCCTCAGCCTAACCCTAAGCCTAAGCCTAACCCTAACCCTAACCCTACCCAAAACCTCAACATAACCATCAACCTACCCTTAACCCTAATACTAACCCTAACCCTAAACCTCGAACTAACATCACTCTCACCCGAGCCCTCACCCTAACCTTAATGCAAACCCTAACCCTCATTCTAACCCTCAACCTAACGCTAACACTAACCATCACTGTAACCCTAATCCTGACCCCCACCGTCACCCTCACCCTAACCCTAATCCTAACCCTAAACCTAACCCTAACCCTAAACCTCAACCCTACCCTCAGCCTAAACCTAACACTCACCCTTACCCTCACCCTCAACCTAACTCTAGTCCTAAACCTCTCCCTCACCCTATCCCTAATCCTAACCCTAACTCTAAATCTCACCCTAACCCTAACCCTAACCCTCACCCTCACCCTCACCCTCTCCCAAACCGTAAATCTAACCCTAACCCTAATATTAACACTAATCCTAAACCTAAAACTAACCCTTCCCCTAACCCTAACCTTCACCCTCACTGCAAATGTAACCCTAAACATAACATTTACAATAACCCTAACCCTAATCCTAACCATCACCTTCACCCTAACCTTAATCCTAACCCTAACCCTCACCCTAACTTTAACCCTCACCCACACTGAAACCCTAAACCTCAACTTAACCCTCACCCTCAAACTCACTCTCACCCTCAACGTAACTCTAACCCTAACCCAAACAATAACACTAATCCTAACCCTAAACCTAACCCTAACCCTAAGCCTAACCCTAATGCTAACACTCACTCTCACCCTAATCCTAATCCTAACCCTAACACTCAAACTAACCCTAACCCTCACCCTCACTGAAACCCTAACCCTCGTTCAAAAGCTCACCCTAACCCTAACCCTAACCCTAAAACTCACCCTAACACAAACCCTAACCCTAACCGCCACCCTAGCCCTCACCCTAACCCTAATCATAACCCTAATCCTCATCCTAACCCTCACCCTAACCCTAACTCTAACCCTAAAATTCACCCTCACCCTAACCCTAAAACCCTAACCCTAACCCTAAACCTCACCCTAACCCTAACCCTCACCCTCACCCTCACTGTAACACTAACCCTAAACCTAACAATAACCCTAAACATAACCCTAACCCTCACACTAAACATAACACTCACCCTAACACTAACTCTCAACCTAACACTTACCCCAACCCTTACCCTAACCCTAACTCAAACACTAACCCTCACAGTAACCCTAACTCTCACCCTAACCCGAAACCTCACACTCACCCTAACCCTAACCCTAACCCTCACCCTCACCCTAGCACTCACTCTAATCCTAATTGTAACCATAACCCTCACCCTAACTCTCAACTTCATCCTCAGCCTAAACCTCACACTAACCCTAACCCTAATCCTCAATCTAACTCTCACCCTCACCCTAACCCTCACCCTAAACCTGATGCTAACCCTCACCCTAATCCTAGCACTCACCCTTAGGGGAACACTCACCCTCCGCCTAAACCTCACCTTTACTGTTACCGTCATGCTCACCCTAACCCTCACCCTAACCCTAACACTCATCCTAACACTTGCCCTAAACCTAACACTATCCATCAGCCTAACCCTATCACTCACCCTCACCCTCACCCTCACCCTAGCCCTCACACTAAAACTTATCCTAACCCTAACCCTCATCCTAACTCTCACCCTAACCCTAACCGTAACCATCACCCAAAACCTATTCCTCACCCCCACACCCTCATCCTCAGCCTAACCCTAAGCCTAAGCCTAAGCCTAAGCCTAACCCTCACCCTCACCCTAGCCCTCATGCAAAACCTAATCCTAACCCTAACCCTCATCCTAACACTCACCCTAACCCTAACCCTAACAATCACCCAAACCCTATTCCTCACCCCCACCCTCACCCTCAGCCTAACCCTAAGACTAAGACTAACCCTAACCCTAACCCTCACCCTCACCCTAGCCCACACCCAAACATTAGTCCTAAACCTAACCCGAACCCTAATCCTCACCTTAAACCTAACCCTAACCTTAACCCTCACCATAGCCCTCACCGTAACCTTAATCCTAAACCTAACCCTCACCCTAACCCTAACCCTAACCCTCACCCTAACCCTAACCATCACCCTCACCCTCAGCCTAACCCTAAACCTACCCTAACACTAATCCTCACACTCACACTCACGCTAAACTTAATCCTAAATCTAACCCGATCCCTAAACATAATGCTCACCCTAACCTTCACCCTAAACCTAACCCTAACACCAATCCTAACACTAACCCTCATACTAACCCTAACTCTAATCCTAAACCTCACCCTCACCCTCATCTTAACCCTCACCCTCAACCTCAGCCTAAACCTAAGCCTAAACCTAACCCTAACCCGAACCCTCACACTCACACTCACCTTCACCATAACACTAATCCTACTCCCAGCCCTAACCCTAACCCTCACCCTAACCCTAACCCTCACCCTAAACCTAAACCCAACATTAACCCTAAGCCTAACCCTCACCCTAACCCAATCTCTAAACCTAAACCTCAGCCTCACCTTAACCCTAACCCTAACCCTAAAACTAAACCTCACCCTAAACATAACCCTAAACCTCACCTTCACCCTAGCCCTCACCCAAACACTAATCCTACCTCTAACACTCATCCTAACCCTCACCCAAGCCCTCACCCTAACCCTAACCCTAAACCTCACCCTCACCCGCAGCTTTACATTAATCCTATCACTATTCCTAATGCTAAACCTCACCCTCACCCTAACAGTCACCTAATTCTTACCCTCACACTAATCCTAACTCTAACCCTAACCCAAACTCTCACAATAAACCTAACCCTCACTCTAACCGTAACTCTACCCCTTACCCTAACCCTCGTCTTAACCATAACTCTAACCCTCACCCTAATCCTCACCCAAAAGCTCACCGTAACCCTAAATCTGACCCTAACACTAATAACAACCCTAACCCTCACCCTCACCCTAACCCTCACCCTAATCATAACCCTAACACACAGCCTAACCCTCACCCTAACCCTAAGCATAACCCTAACCCTAACCCTCACCCTAACCCTCACCCTAACCCAAACCTTAACCCTTACCCTCACCCTCACCCTAACCCTCATCCTAACCCTTAACCTCATCCTCACCCTAAATCTCACACTTAACCGAATCCTCACCGTAACTCTAACCCTAACCGTCACCCTCACCATCACCCTAACGCTAAGCCTAACCCTAACTCTCACCCTAACCCTAAAACTCACCCTAATCCTCACCCTAACCCTCACCCTAACCCTAATGCTAAGTCTAACACTCACCCTAACCCTCATGCTATCACTTATCCATACCACAATCCTAACGCTAACCTTACCCCTCACCCTCACCCTTTACCTCACCCTAATCCTAAACCTAATCCTAACCCTCACCCTAACCCTAACCCTAACACTAACCTCACCTAACCCTAACCCTAACCTTCTACCTCACTCTAACCATCACCATCACCCGAACCCTCACCCTAACCCTAACGCTCAGACACACCCTAAACCTCAAGCTCACCCTTACCCTAACCCTCAACTAATCCTCACCTTAACCCTAACTATTACCTAACCAAGACCCTTACCCTCACCCTCACCTTCACCCTAACCCTCACCCTCACCCTAACCATAACCCTAACCCTAAACCTCACCCTAACCCTAACCCTTACCCTCACCCTCAACCTCACCCTCACCCTCACCCAAATAGTAAGTCTAACCCTAACCCTAACATTACCACTAATCCTAACCCTAAAACTAACCCTTACCCTAACCTTAACCTTCACTTTCAGCCTCACCCTCACTGGAAATATAACCCTAACCATAATATTTACAATAACCCTAACCCTAATCCTAACCATCACCCTCACCCTAACCATAATCCTAACCCTAACACTCGCCCTAACCCTCATCTTAACCCTCACCCTAACCTAACCTTAACCCTCACCGTAACCCTTTACCTCACCCTAATCCTAACACTAAGCCTGACCTAAACCTCCCCCTAAACCTACCCCTCACCCTAACCCTAACACAAACCCTAACCCTCAACCTAACCCTCAACCTAACCCTCAACCTAACCCTAACCCTAACCATAACCCTAAAACTCACATTAACCCTAAACCTCACCCTAACCCTAACCCTACCCCTCACCCTAACACTCAAGCTAACTCTAACCCTCACCCTCACCAGAATCCTAAACCTAACCCTAACCATAAACCTCACCTTAAGGCTAATTCTAACCCTAACCCTAACTCTAACTGGCACCCTAACCCTAGTCCTCACCTTCACACTCACCCTCAGCCTAACCCTAAGCCTAACCCTAACCCTATCCCTAACCGTCACACTCACCCTCACACTAACCTTAATCCTAAAACAAACCACAGCCCTAACCCTTACCATCAACCTAACCCTCACCCTAACCCTAACCCAGACCCTAACCCTCACCCTAACACTCACCTTAACCATCACCCTAACACTAACACTAACCCTAAACCTGACCTTCACCCTAACCCTAACTCTAACACTAACCCTAACCCAAAATCTCACCCTAACCCTAGCATTAAACCTCACCCTCACCCTCACGATCACCCTCACCGAAACTGTAACCCTAACCCTAACAATAACCCTAACCCTAATCCTAAGCCTCACCCTAACCATAAACCTCACCCTAAACCTAAACCTCGCCCTAACATTTACCCTCAACCTAACACTAACGCTCACACTAATCCTACTCCTCAGCGAAACCCTAAACCTCACACTAAACCTAACACTAATCCTCAATCTAACCCCCACCCTCACCCTAAACCTAACCCTAACCCTTACCCTATCCCTCACCCTAACCCAAACCCTCCCCCTTACCGTAGCCCTCACCCTCAGCCTAACCCTCACTTTAACATTACTAACACCCTCAACCTAACCCTCATCCTAACCCTAAACTCGAACCCTAACTCTCACCCTATCCCTAACCATAAGCCTCACCCTAACCCTAACACTCACCCTAACACTAACACTCACCCTCACCCTCACCCTGAGCCTAACCCTAAGCCTAACCCTAACTCTAACCCTCTCACTCACCCTCTCCCTGACCCTAATCCTAATCCTAACCCCAACCCTAACACACAACCTCACCCTAACCCTCACCCTAACCCTAACGCTAACCCTAACACTAACAATCACCCTAACCCTCAACCTAACCCTATCTCTAACACTAAACATCAAACTCACACTGACCCTCAACTTAACCCTAACCCTAAACCTCACCCTAAACCTAACCCTAAACCTCACCCTCACCCTAGCCCTCACCATAACCATAATCCTAAAACTAACCCTCTTCTTAACCCTCATCCTAACCCTAACCCTAACCCTCACCCTAACCCTAATCCTAACCATAACCCTAACCCTAAACCTCACCCTAACCTTAAACCTAAAATTAAGCCTCACCCTAACCCTCATCCTCACCCTCACTTGAATCCTAACTGTAACCATAAACCTCACCCTCACCCTCACCCTAACTCTAACCCTAAACCTAAACCTAAACCTCACCCTCACCCTAACCCTCACCCTCACCCTCAACGTAACCCTAACTCGAAACTTAACAATCACCTAAACCTAACCCTAACCCTCACCCTAACCATAGAACTCACCCTAACCCTAACCCTCACCCTAACACTTACACTCACCCTAACACTAATCCTAACTCTAACACTAACACTCACAGTAACCCTAACTCTCACCCGAAACCTAAACCTCACCTTAACCCTAACCCTAACACTCAGCCTCACCCTAGCCCTCACCCTAACCCTAATTCTAACCCTAACCCTCACCCTAACCCAAACCCTCATCCTCACCCTAAACCTCACAAACCCCAACCCTGATCCTCAATCTAACTCTCACCCTCACCCTAACCCTCATCCTAACCCTTACCCTAACCTCAACCTAATCCTAACCCTCACCCTTAGGGGAACACTCACCCTCAGCCTAATGCTCAACTTTATTCTTACCGTCACCCTCATGCTAACCCTCACCCTAACCCTAACCCAGATCCTAACACTCACCCTAAACCTAACCCTATCCATCACACTAACCGAAACCCTCACCCTCACCCTCACCCTAAGCCTAAACCTAAGCCTAAGCCTAAGCCTAACCCTAACCCTCACCCTCACCCTAGCTCTCACCCTAAACCTAATCCTAATGCTAAGCCTCACCCTCAACCTAACCCTAACACTATCCATCACCCAAAACCTATTCCTCACCACCATACTCACCCTCAGCCTAACCCCAAGACTAAGCCTAACCCTAACCATAACCCTCAACCTCAGGCTCGCCCTCACCGCAAACTAAACCCAAACCATAACACTAACAATAACAATATTTTAACCCTAACCCTAACCCTAATCCTCACCCCCACCCTCACCCTCAGCCTAACCCTAACCCTAAACCTAAACCTAAACCTAACCCTAAAACTCACCCTAATCCTCAGCCTCAACCTCAACCTAAACCAAACCCTAACATTAATCCTCACCCTAACCCTAAGACTAACCCTAACCCTAATCCTAACTCTCACACTCACCCTGAACATAAAATTAAACCTAACCCTAAACCTCACCCTAAACCTCACCCTAAACCTAACCCTCACCCTCAACCTCAACCTCACCACAAAATTTACCCTAACCATAAAACTACCAATAACCCTAACCCTAACCCTAAACCTAAACCTAATCCTCACCCCCACCCTCACCCTCAGCCTATTCATAAGCCTAATCCTAAGCCTAACCCTAAGCCACAACGTAACCCTAAAACTAACCCTCGCCCTAACCATAACCCTAACACAAAAAATCAACTTAAGGCTAACTCTAAACCTAACCCTAACCCTAACCCGCACGCTAACCCTAACCCTCACACTTACACTCTACCTCAGCCTAAACCTAAGCCTAAATCTTATCCAAACCCTAACCCTCACACTCAGCCTAACCCTAAACCTAATCCTAAACCTAACACTATCCCTAACCCTAACCCTCACCCTAACGCTCACCCTACCATTAACCCTAACACTAACCCTAACCCTAACCCTCACCCTAAACCTATCTCTAACCCTAAACCTCAAACTCACCCTGACCCTAACCCTAAACCTAACCCTAAACCACACCCTAACCCTAAACCTCAACCTCACCCTAGCCCTCATCCTAACCCCAATCCTAAACCTAACCCTCACTCTAACCCTCACCATAACCCTAAATCAAACCCTCACCCTAACCTACACCCTCACCCTAACCCTGAGCCTAACCCTAAGCCTAACCCTAAACCTAACCCTAACCCACACACTCACCCTCACCCTAAACCTAATCCTAACCATAAACCTAACCCTTACCCTCACCCTAACCCTAAACCTAAAATTAACCCTAACCCTAAACCTCATCCTAACCCTCACCCTAACCCTAACTCTAACCCTAAACCTCACCCTAAAGCTAAACCTAACCTTAACCCTCACCCTAGCCCTCACTGTAACCCTAATCCTAACCCTATACCTCATCCTAACCCTCACCCTAACAGTAACCCGAACCCTTAACCTAACCTTCACCCTAACCCTACCCCTCACCCTTATCTTAACCCTCACCCTCAGCCTAACCCTCACGTTTACCCTTACCATCACTCTCACCCTAACCCTCACCCAAGCCCTCACCCTAACCCTAACCAAAACCTCACCCTCACCCTCAGCTTTACACTAATCCTATCACTATTCCTAACCCTGAACCTCACCCTCACCCTAGCCATGACCCTAATTCTTACCCTCACACTAATCCTAACCCTAACCCCAACCCTAACTCTCACAATAAACCTAACCCTCACCCTAACCGTAACCCTACCCCTTACCGTAACCCTCAACTTAACCCTACCACTAACCCTCAAGCTAACCCTCACCCAAAACCTCACTGTCACTCTAAATCTGACCCTAACCCTAATAACAACCCTAACCCTCACCCGAAACCTAACCCTCACCCTCACCCTAACCCTCACCCTATTCATAACCCTAATCCTCAGCCTAACCCTCACCCTAACCCTAAGCATAACCCTAACCTTAACCCTCACCCTAACCCAAACCTTAACACTAACCCTCACCCTCACCCTAACCCTCATCCTATCACTTAACATCATCCTCACCCTAAACCTCACACTTAATCGAATCCTCACCGTAACTCTAACCCTAACCGTCACCCTCACGCTAAGCCTAACCCTAACCCTCACCCTAACCCTAAAACTCACCCTAAGCCTCACCCTCACCCTAATGCTAAGTCTAACATTCACCGTAACCCTTATGCTATCACTTATCCACACCACAAACCTAACCCTAACCTTAACCCTCACCCTCACCCTAAACCTCACCCTAACCGTAAACCTAATCCTAACCCTCACCCAAATCCTAACCCTAACACTAACCCTCACCTAGCCCTAACCCTAACCTTCTACCTCACCCTAACCCTCACCATCACCCGAACCTTCACCATAATCCTAACGCTCAACCACACCCTAAACCTCAAGCTCACCCTTACCATAACCCTCAACTAATCCTCACCCTAACCCTAACCATTACCTAACCAAGACCCTCACCCTCACCCTCACCTTCACCCTAACCCTCACCCTCACCCTAGACCTCACCCTAACCATAACCCTAACCCTAAACCTGACCCTCACCCTCACCCTCAAACTCAGCCTATCCCTAAACCTATCCCTAATCCTAACCCTAACCCTCACCATTACCCTAACCCTCACCATAACCCTTACCCTCACCCTCACTCTTGCCCTAACCGAAACCCTCACACTAAACCTAAGCCTCCCCCTAAACCTAAACCTAACCCTCACCCTAAACCTCACCATAAACTTAACCCTAACCCTAACACTCACCCTCATGCTAGCCCTCAACCTAATCCTAACTCTAACCCTAACCCTCATTCTCACCCTAAACCTCACATTAACCCTAACACTAATCCCCAATCTAACCCTAACCCTAACCCTTACCCTATCCCTCACCCTAACCCTAACCCTAACCCTCACCCTCACACTCACCCTCACCCAAATCGTAAGTCTAACCCTAACCCTAACTAATCCTAACCCAAAAACTAACCCTTACACTAACCCTAAACTTCACTCTCAGCCTCACCCTCACTGGAATTGTAACCCTAACCATAACATTTACAATAACCCTAACCCTAATCCTAACCATCACCCTCACCCTAACCATAACCCTAACCCTAACCCTCGCCCTAACCTTAACCCTCACTCTCACTGAAACCCGAACCCTCATCTTAACCCTCACCCTAACCTAAACTTAACCCTCACCCTAACCCTTAACCTCACCCTAATCCTAACACTAAGCCTAAACTAAACCTCCCCCTCACCCTAACCCTAAGCCTCACCCTCAAGCTGGGCCTAAGCCTAAGCCTAAGCCTAGTCCTAACACTAACCCTCACCCAAACCCTAACGCTAACACTAACCCTAACTCAAACCCTAAACCTCACTCTCACCCTAACCCTAACTCTAACCCTAACCCTAAACCTAAACCTCATCCTAACACTAAACCTAACCCTCATCCTCACCCTCATTTAACCATAACCTTAAACTTAACCCTAACAATAACTCTAACCCTAACCCTAACCCTCACCCTTACCATAAGCCTCAGCCTAACATTTACCCTCAAACTATCACTCAACCTAACCCTAACACTAACCCTCACACTAACCCTAAACATCACCCTAACCCTAAGCCTAACTCTCACCCTAACCATAAACCTCACCCTCAACATCACCCTCAGGCTAACCCTCAGGCTAACCGTAAACCTAACCCTAACAATAACCCTAACCTTATCCCTAACCCGCACCCTCACCCTCACCGGAAATCTAACCCTAACCCTAACAATACCACTAACCCTAAACAAAACCATCACCCTAACCCTAATCCTCACCCCCACCCTCACCCTCAGCCTAACCCGAAGCCTAAGACTAACCCTCAACCTAACCCTCAACTCACCCTCACCCTAACCCTAATCCTAAACCTAACCCTATCCCTAAACCTCAACCTAACCCTCACAAATCACCCTAACCCTAACACTAACCCTAACCCTAAACCGCAACCTAACAGTCCCCCTAACCATACCTCTAACCCTAACCCTAAGCCTAAACCTAACCCTAACCGTTACCGTAACCCTAACCCTAAACCTAAACCTAACCCTAAACCTAACCCTAAACCAAACCCTAATCCTCAGTCTCACCCTCACCCTAACCCAAACCCTAACCTTAACCCTCACCCTAACCCTAAGCCTAATCCTAAACCTAACCCTAATCCTCACATTCAACCTCAACCTAACCTTAATCCTAAAACGAGCCCTATCCCTAACCCTAACCTTAACCTAACCCTCATCCTAGCCCTAACACTAACCCTAATCCTAACCCTAAACCTCATCCTAACCCTCACACTCAACCTCATGCTCAGCCTAAGCCTAAGCCTAACCCTAACCCTCACCCTAACCCTAAAACTAACACTAACCCTAACTCTAAACCTAAACCTCACTCTCAGCCTAACCCTTATTCTAACCCTGAACCTAACCCTGAACCTTATCCTAACCGTAACCCTAAACTTCACTCTGACCCTCACTGTAACCGTAACCGTAACCCTAACTCTAACAATAACCCTAACCCTAACCCTAACCCTCACCCTAACAATAACCCTCACCCTAAACCAAACCCACACCTAAACACTTACCCTCACCTTAACACTAACTCTAACCCTAACACTAACACTCACAGTAACCCTAACCGTAACCCTAAACCTTAACCTCAACCTAACCCTCACCCTTACCCTAACCCTAACACTGACCCTAACCCTAACCCTCCCGCTAACCCTATATCTAACCCTAAACCTCACCCTCACCCTAACCCTCACCTTCACCCTAGCCTTCACCCTAACCCTAATTCTAACCCTCACCCTCAGCCTAACCCATACGCTCATCCTCACCCTAAACCTCACACTAACCCTAACCCTAATCCTCAATCTAACACTCACCCTAAGCCTAAACCTAACCCTTATCCTAAACCTAAACCTAACCCTAACTCTCAGACTTATTTTAACCCTAACCCTCAGCGTAAACTTCACTTTTACCCTTACCATCATCCTCACCCTTACCCTCAACCTTACCCTAAACCTAACCCTAACCCTCACCCTAACCGTAAATTTAACCATCACCCTAACCCTAACCCTCACCCAAAACCTCACGCTCAGCCTAACCCTAAGCCTAAGCCTTACACTAACCCTCACCCTCACCCTAGCCCTCACCCTAACCCTAATCCTAACCATCACCATAACCCTAATTTTCACCCCCACCCTCAACCTCAGCCTAACCCTAAGCCTAAGCCTAACCCTAACCCTAACCCTCAAACTCACACTCACCCTAACCCTAACCCTAAACCTAACCCTAAACCTCAACCTAACCCTCACCGTAACCTTAACCCTAACACTAACCCTAACCCTAACCCTCGATCTAACCTTCCACCTAAACCTACATCTAACCTTAAACCTCACCCTCACCTTAACACTAATCCTAACCCTAACCCTAAACCTCACCCTAAACCTAACTCTCACCCTCACCCTCACCTTCACTCTCACAGTAAATCTAACCCTAACCCTAACAATAACACTAATCCTAACCCTAAACCTAACCCTAACCATAACACTAATCCTAAACCTCAGCATCACCCTAACCCTAATTCTAACCCTAAGCCCCACCCTAACACTAACCCTCATGTCACCATAACCCTAACCCTCATCCTAACCCTCACCCTTTCCCTAACCCTAACCCTAAACCTCACACTAACACTAACCCCAATACTCACCCTCACCCTAGCCCTCACCCTAACTCTAATCCTAACCCTAATCCTCAACCTAACACTCAACCTAACCCTAACCCTAACCCTCACCATAACCCTAAACCTAACCTTCAACCTAACCTTAACACTCACCCTAACCCTAACCCTAAACATCACCCTAACCCTAACTCTCACCTTCATGCTCACACTCAGCCTAACCCTAAACCTAACCCTAACCCTCAGACTTACCCGAAAGCTTACCCTAATCCTAATCCAAACCCTAAGCCTAACCCTAAGCCTAAACCTCACCCTCACCCTAACCCTAAATCTAACTCTAACCCTAACCCTAATGCTCAACCTCAGCCTCACCGTAACACTAACTCTAACCCTAAACCTCACCCTCACCCTAACCCTAACCCTTACCGTAACCCTAAACGACACCCTAACCCTAAGCTTAAACCTCACACTCAAAATAGCCCTCACTCTAACCCTAATCCTAAAACTAACCCTCATCCTAACTCTCACCCTAACCCTAATGCTAATCCTCACCCTCACCCTCACCCGAACCTTCAAACTAATCCTAACCCTCTCCCTCACCATAACCTTTACCCTAACCCTCACCCTAAACCTAAACGTAACCCGAACCTTAATGCTCAACCCAACCCTAACCTTCATCCTCAACCTCACCCTGAGCCTAAACCTAAGCCTTATCCTAAACCTAACCCTAACACACACACTCACCCTCAACCTAAACCTAATCCTAACCCTAACCCTAACCCTAAACCTCCCCCTACCTCTCACCCTAAACCTAACTCTAAACCAAACCCTAAACCTCACCCTAACCCTAACCATAACCCTCACACTAACCCAAACCCTCACCCTAAAACTTACCATGACCCTAAAACTAATCCTAACCCAAGCACTAACCCTCACACTAACCCTAAACCTAACCCTCACCCGCACCCTCACCCTCACCGGAACTCTAACTCTAACTCTAACAATAACACTAATCTTAACCCTAACCATCACCCTAACCCTAATCCTCACCTTTAGCCTCATCCTAACCCTAAGCCTAAGCCTAACCCTCACCCTCACCCTTACACTCACCCTCACCCTAACCCTAATCCTAACCCTAATCCTATCCCTAAACCTCATCCTAACCCTCACCCTCACCCTAACCTTAACACTAACCATAACGCTAAACCTCACCCTAAGCTTCCCCCTAACCCTAACTCTAACCCTAAACCTCACCCTCAGCCTAAACCTAACTCTAAACCTAACCCTAAACCTCACCCTAAACCTCACCCTAACTCTAAACTATCACCTCACCCTCAACCTCACAGTAACTCTAACCCTAACCTTAATACTAAACCTAACTCTCACCCTAACCTTAACCCTCAACCTAACCCTCACCCTAGCCCTAACCCTAAACCTCATCCTAACCCTCACCCTCAACCTCATGCTCGGCATAAGCCTAAGCCTAAGCCTAAGCCTAACCCTAACTCTCACACTAACCGTAAAACTAACACTAAGCCTAAATCTAAACCTAAACCTAACTCTCACCCTAACCCTAATTCTAACCCTAACATAACCCTAAACCTCATCCTAACCCTAACCCTAACCCTCACTCTCTTCCTCACTGTAAACGTAACCATAACCCTAACCCTAAAAATAACCCTAACCCTAACCCTCACCCTAACCATAACCTCACCCTAACCCAAACCCTCACCCTAACACTTACGCTAACCAGAACACTAACCCTAACCCTAATACTAACCCTCACACTAACACTAACCCTAACCCTTACCCTTAACCTCAACCTAACCCTCACCCTTACCCTAAGCCTAACACTAACCCTAACCATAACCCTCACCCTAACCTTACCCCTAACACTATATCTAACCCTAAATCTCACCGTCACCATAATCCTAACCCTAAACCTAACCTAAACCTCACCCTGATCCAAACACTAACAATAATCCTCACCCTAACCCTAAGCCTAATCCTAACCCTAACCCAAACCCTCACACTCACCCTCACCCTAGCCCTAATCCTAAACCTAACCCTATCCCTAACACTAAACCTCAACCTAACACTCAACCTTGCCTTCACCTAACCTGAAACCTAAACCTCATCCTCAACCTAGCCCTCACCATAACCCTAATTCTATCCCTCACCTCACCCTAACCCTAACCCTCATCCTCACCCTAAACCTCACACTAACCCTAAACCGAATCCTCAATCTTACCCTCCCCTAACCCTAACACTAACCCTTACCCTAACCCGAAAAATAACCCTAACCCTCACCCTTATCTTAACACTCACCCTCAGCCAAAACCTCTCCTTTATCCTTACCATCATAATCACCCTAACCCACACCCTAATCTTAACCCTAACCCTAATCATAACCCAAAACCTCAACATAACCTCAACCTAACCTTAACCCTAACCCTAACCCTCGAACTAACACTCCCCCTAACCCAAAATCTAACCCTAAACCTGACCCTCACCCTAACCCTAATCCTAACCCTAACCATAAACCTCACCCTAACCCTAAACCTAACCTTCACCCTCACCCTATCCCTCACCTTACCATAAATATAACCCTAACCCGAACAATAACACTAATCCTAACCCTAATCCTAAACCTAACCCTAAGCCTAACCCAAATTCTAACACTCACCCTCAACCTAACCCTAATCCTAACGCTAACCCTCAACCTAACCCTAATCCTCACCCTCACTGTAACCCAAACCCTCATCCAAACCCTCACCCTAACCCTAATACTAACCCTCAACCTCACCGTAGTCCTCACCCTAACCTTAATCCTAACTCTAATCCTCATCCTAACCCTAACCCTAACCCTAACTCTAACCATCACACTATCCCTAAACCTAACCCTCAACCTAACCCTAACCCTCACCCTAAACCTAAACATAAGCGGAACCCAAACTCTCACCCTAATCCTAACCATAATCCTCACCCTAAGCCTAAGATTAACCCTAAACCTCACCCTCACCCTAACCCTAATCCTAACACTAACCATAAACCTCACCCTAACCCTAACCTTAAACTTCACCCTAACCCTCACCCTCATCTTACCATAAATCTAACCCTAACAATAACAATAACACTAATGCTAACCCCAAACCTAACCCTAACCCTAAGCCTAGCCCTAATCATAACACTCACCCTCAACCTAACCCTAATCCTAACGCTAACCCTCAACCTAACCCTAATCCTCACCCTCACTGTAACCCTAACCCTCATCCAAACCCTCACCCTAACCCTAATACTAACCCTCAAACTCACCCTAGTCCTCACCTTAACCTTAATCCTAACTCTAATCCTCATCCTAACCCTAACCTAACCCTAACTCTAACCATCACACTATCCCTAAACCTAACCCTTAACTTAACCCTAACCCTCACCCTGACCCTAAACATAAGTGGAACCCAAACTCTCACCCTAATCCTAACCCTAATCCTCACCCTAAGCCTAAATCTAACTCTAAACTTCACCCTCACTCTAACCCTAATCCTAACACTAACCATAAACTTCACCCTAACTCTAACACTAAACTTCACCCTCACCCCCACCATAAACCTAACCCTAACCCTTACAATAACACTAATCCTAACCCTAAACCTAACCCTAAACCTAAGCCAAACCCTAATCCTAACACTCACACTCACCCTAACCCTAATCCTAACCCTAACCCTATACCTAACCCTAATCCTCAACCTCACTGTAACCCTAACCCTCATCCAAACCCTCACCCTAACCCACACCCTAACCCTAAACCTCATACTAACCCGCACCCTAACAGAAACACTCACCATCAAACTCAAGCTCAGCCTAACCCTAAGCCTAAGCCTTACCCTAATCCTCACCCTCACCCTAGCCCTCACCCTAACCCTAATCCTAATCCTAACCCTCACTCTAACCCTCACCCTAACCCTAAACCTAATCATCACCCTAACCCTAATCCTCACCCCCACCCTCAGCCTAACTCTAAGCCTAAGCCTAAAACTAACCCTAACCCTCACACTCACCCTCACCCTAAACCTAATCCTAACCCTAAACATAAACCTCACCCTAACCCTAACCCTAACGTTCACCCTCACCCTCACCCTCACCCTTACCAAAAATCTAAACCTAACCCTAACAATAAAACTAATCCTAACCCTAAACCTAAGCCTAACCCTAATCCTAACACTCACCCTCACCCTAACCCTAATCCTAACCCTAACCCTCAAACTAACCCTAACCCTCACCCTCACTGTAATCCTAACTCTCATCCAAACCCTCACCCTAACCCTAACGCTAACCATAAACCTCACCCTAACACTAACACTATAACCCTCAACCTCAACCTAGCCCTCATCCTAAACCTAAACGTAACCCTAATCCTCATCATAACCCTAACCCTCACACTAACCATCACACTATCCCTAACCCTAAGCCTCAACCTATCCCTAACTCTCACCCTAACCCTAAAATTAACCCAAACCCAAAATCTCACCCTAACCCTAACCCTAACACTCACCCAAACCATAACCCTCACCCTCACCCTCACCCTCAGCCTAACCCTAAGCCGAAGCCTACACCTAATCCTATCCCTCACACTCACTCTAAACCTTAACCTAATCCTAATCCTAAACCTGAGCTTAACCATCACCCTCAGCCTAACCCTCACCCTAACCCTAAACCTAACACTCACCCTAAACCTAACCCTCACCCTCAGCCTAAACCTAAGCCGAAGCCTAACCCTAACGCTAACCCTCACACTCACCCTAACCCTTAAACTCATCCTAACCCTTACCCTAATCCTACTCTTAACCCTAAGCCTAACCCTCACCCTCACATTAACCCTCACCCTAATCCTAACTCTAACACTAACCCTAACCCTAACCCTCACCCTCAGCCTCACCTGAGACCTAACTCTAATCCTAAACCCCACCCTAACCTTAACGCTAACCCTAACCCTAAACCTCACCCTAACCCTAAACCTCACCCTCACCCTAATCCTAACACTAACCCTAATCCTAACCCTCACCCTAGCACTAACCATAACACTCATCCTCACTCCCACTCTCACCCTCAGCCTAACCCTAAGCCTAACCCTAACCCTAACCCAAACCCGCAAGGGAACCCTAAACCTAAGCCTAAACCTTACCCTAAATCTAATCCTAAACCAAACCCTAATCCTCAGCCTCACCCTCACCACAACACAAACCCTAATCTTAACCCTCACCCTAACCCTAAGCCTAATCCCAACCCTAACCCTAACCCTCACACTCAACCTCACCCTAACCTTAATCCTAAACCTGACTCTATCCCTAGCCCTAACACTCAACCTAACCCTCACCCTAGACCTAACCCTAACCCTAATCCTAACCCTAAACATCATCCTAACCCTCATCCTCAACCTCATGCTCAGCCTAAGCCTAACCCAAATCCTAAGCCTAACCCTAACCCTCACCCTAAACCTAAAACTAACACAAAGCCTAACTGTAAACATAAACCTCAGTCTCAACCTAACCCTAATTCTAACCCTAACATAACACTAAACCTCATCCTAACCCTAACCCTAACCCTCACTCTCACCCTCACTGTAACCGTAACCCTAACCCTAACCCTAACAATAACCCTAACCCGACCCCTAACCATCACTCTAAACATAACCCTCACCCTAACCCAAACGATCACCCTAAAACTTACCCTAACCCTAACACTAACCCTAAACCTAATACTAATCCTCACACTAACCCTAACCCTTAACATCAACCTAACCCTCACCCTCACCCTAAACCTAACATTAACGGTAACCCTAACCCTCACCCTAACCCTCCCCCTAAACCTATATCAAACCCTAAACCTCACCCTCACCCTAAAACTAAAACTAACCCTAAACCTAAACCTCACCCTAAACCTCACCCTAACCCTAACCCTCACCCTCACCCTCAACCTCACCGTAACTCTAACCCTAACCCTAATAATAACATTAACCCAAAACCTCACCCTAACCCTAACCCTCACCCTCAGCCTAACCCTCACTGCAAACTTAACCCTAACCATAACACTAACAATAACCTAAAACAAACCCACCCTCACCCTCAGCTTAACCCAAAGCCTAACCCTATTCCTAACCCTAACCCTCACCGTAACCCTAACCCAAATCCTACCCCTCGTCCGCACCCTAACCCGAAGCCTAATCCTAACCCTAACCCTAACCCTCACACTCACCCTCACCCTAAACCTAATCCTAAACCTAACCCTATCCCTAACACTAAACCTCACCCTAACACTCACCCTAGACCTCACCCTAACCCTAAACCTAAACCTGACCCTGACCCTAGCCCTCACCCTAACCGTAATTCTATCCCTCACCCTCACCCTAACCCTAACCCTCATTGTCACCCTAAACCTCACACTAACCCTAAACTGAATCCTCAATCTAACCCTCACCCTAACCCTAACACTATCCCTTACCCTAACCCGAAAAATAACCCTAACCCTCACCCTTAACTTAACACTCACCCTCAGCCAAAACCTCTCCTTTACACTTACCATCATAATCACCCTAACCCACACCCTAACCCTAAACCTCATACAAACCCTCACTCTAACCGTAAACCTAACCATCACCCTAACCGAAAACCTCACCTTCAACCTCAAGCTCAGCCTAACCCTAAGCCTAAGCCTTACCCTAATCCTCAACCTCACCATAACCTTAATCCTAAACCTAACCCTCAACCTAACCCTAACCCTAAACATCACCGTAACCCTAATCCTCAACCCCGCCCTCACCCTCAGCCTAACGCTAAGCCTAAACCTAACCCAAACCTAACCCTCACACTCACCCACACCCTAACGCTAATCCTAATCCTAACCCAAAACCTCAACAGAACCATCAATTTACCCTTAACCCTAACCCTAACCCTAACCCTAACCCTCGAACTAACACTCCCCCTAACCCAAAATCTAACCCTAAACCTCACCCTCACCCTAACCCTAATCCTAACCCTAACAATAAACCTCACCCTAACCCTAACCCTAAACTTCACCCTCACCCTCACCCTCACGGTACCATAAATCTAACCCTAACCCTAACAATAACACTAATCCTAACCCTAAACCTAAACCTAACACTAAGCCTAACCCTAATCCTAACACTCACCCTCAACCTAACCCTAATCCTAACACTAACCCTTAACCTAACCCTAATCCTCACCCTCACTGTAACCCTAACCCTCATCCAAAGCCTCACCCTAATCGTAACACTAACCCTCAACCTCACCCTAGTCCTCACCCTAACCTTAATCCTAACTCTAATCCTCATCCTAACCCTAAACCTAACCATAACTCTAACCATCACACTATCCCTAAACCTAACCCTCAACCTAACCCTAACACTCACCCTAACCTTAAACTTAAGCGGAACCCAAACTTTCACCCTAACCCTAAACGTAATCCTCACTCTAACCCTAAATCTAACCCTAAACCACACCCTCACCCTAACCCTAATCCTAACACTAACCATAAACCTCAACCTAACTCTAACTCTAAATGTCACCCTCACCCTCACCATAAATCTAACCCTAACGCTAACAATAACACTAATCCTAACCCTAAATCTAACCCTAAACATAAGCCTAAACCTAAGCCTAACCCTAATCCTAACACTCACCCTCACCCTAACCCTAACCCTATACCTAACCCTATTCCTCAACCTCACTGTAACCCTAACCCTCATCCAAACCCTCACCCTAACGCTAAACCTCATACTAACACTCACCCTAACAGAAACACTCACCCTCAAACTCAAGCTCAGCCTAACCCTAAGCCTAAGCCTTACCCTAATCCTCACCCTCACCCTAGCCCTCACCCTAACCCTAATCCTAATCCTAACCCTCATTCTAACCCTCAACCTAACCCTAACCCTAACCATCATCCTAACCCTAATCCTCAACCACACCCTCACCCTCAGCCTAACCCTAAGCCTAAGCCTAACCCGAACCCTCACACTCACACTCACCCTAAACCTAATCTTAACCGTAACCATAACCCTAACCCAAAACCTCAATGTAACCATCAACCTAACCTTAACCTTAACAGTAACCCTAACCCTAAATTCGAACTAACACTCTCCCTAACCCTAAATCTAACCCTAAACCTCACCCTCACCCTAAACCTAATCCTAACCCTAACCATAAACCTCACCCTAACCCTAACCCTAACGTTCACCCTCACCCTCACCTTCACACTTACCATAAATCTAAAACTAACCCTAACAATAACACTAATCCTAACCCTAAACCTAAGCCTAACCCTAATTCTATCCCTCACCCTCACCCTAACCCTAACCCTCATCCTCACCCTAAACCTCACACTAACCCTAAACTGAATCCTCAATCTAACCCTCACCCTAACCCTAACACTAACCCATACCCTAACCCTAAATCTAACCCTAACCCTCACCCTTAAATTAACACTCACGCTCAACCAAAACCTCTATTCACCCTTACCATCATAATCACCCTAACCCTAAACCTCATACAAACCCTCACCCTAACCGTAAACCTAACCATCACCCTAACCGAAACCCTCACCCTCAACCTCAAGATCAGCCTAACCCTAAGCCGAAGCCTTACCCTAATCCTCACCCTCACCCAAGCCCTCACCCTAACCTTAATCCTAACCCTAACCCTCATTCTAACCCTCAACCTAACCCGAAACCTAACCATGAGTGTAACCCTAATACTCACCCCCGCCCTCACCCTCAGCCTAACCCTAAGCCTAAGCCTAACCCTAACCCTAACCCTCACACTCACCCTCACCCTAACCCTAATCCTAACCCTAACCCTAATCCTATCACAAAACCTCAACATAACCATCAACCTACCCTCAACCCTAACCCTAACCCTAACCCTCGAACTAACACTCCCCCTAACCCAAAATCTAACCCTAAACCTCACCCTCACCCTAACCCTAATCCTAATCCTAACAATAAACCTCACCCTAACCCTAACCCTAACCTTCACCCTCACCCTCACCCTCACCTTACCATAAATCTAACCCTAACCCTAACAATAACACTAATCCTAACCCTAAACCTAAACCTAACCCTAAGCCTAACCCTAATCCTAACACTCACCCTCAACCCATCCCTAATCCTCACCCTCACTGTAACCCTAACAATCATCCAAACCCTCACCCTAACCCTAACACTAACCCTCAACCACACCCTAGTCCTCACCCTAACCTTAATCCTAACTCTAATCCTCATCCTAACCCTAACCCTAACCCTAACTCTAACCATCACATTGTCCCTAAACCTAACCCTCAACCTAACCCTAACCCTCACCCTAAATCTAAACTTAAGCTGAACCCAAACTCTCACCCTAATCCTAACCCTAATCCTAACCCTAACCCTAAATCTAACCCTAAACCTCTCCCTCACCCTAACCCTAATCCTAACACTAACCATAAACCTCACCCTAACTCTAACCCTAAACTTCACCCTCACCCTCAACATAAATCTAACCTTAACCCTAACAATAACACTAATCCTAACCCTAAACCTAACCCTAAACCTAAGCCTAACCCTAATCCTAACACTCACCCTCACCCTAACCCTAATCCTAACCCTAACCCTATACCTAACCCTAATCCTCAACCTCACTGTAACCCTAACCCTCATCCAAACCCTCACCCTAACCCACACCCTAACCCTAAACCTCATACTAACCCTCACCCTAACCGAAACCCTCACCCTCAAACTCAAGCTCAGCCTAACCCTAAGCCTAAGCCTTACCCTAATCCTCACCCTCACCCTAGCCCTCACCCTAACCCTAATCCTAACCCTCATTCTAACCCTCACACTAACCCTAACCCTAACCATCAGCGTAACCCTAATCCTCACCCCCACCCTCACCCTCAGCCTAACCCTAAGCCTAAACTTAAGCCTAACCCTAACACTCACACTCACCCTCACCCTAACCGTAAACCTAACCCTAAACCTAAGCCTAACCCTAATCCTAACACTCACCCTCACCCTAACCCTAACCCTATACCTAACCCTAATCCCCAACCTCACTGTAACCCTAACCCTCATCCAAACCCTCACCCTAACCCTAAACCTCATACTAACCCTCACCCTAACAGAAACACTCACCCTCAAACTCAAGCTCAGCCTAACCCTAAGCCTAAGCCTTACCCTAATCCTCACCCTCACCCTAGCCCACACCCTAACCCTAATCCTAATCCTAACCCTAATTCTAACCCTCAACCTAACCCTAACCTTAACCATCACCCTAACCCTAATCCTCAACCACACCCTCACCCTCAGCCTAACCCTAAGCCTAAGCCTAACCCGAACCCTCACACTCACACTCACGCTAAACCTAATCCTAACCCTAACCATAACCCTAACCCAAAACCTCAATGTAACCATCAACCTAACCTTAACCTTAACAGTAACCCTAACCCTAAATTCGAATAACACACTCCCTAACCCTAAATCTAACCCTAAACCTCACTCTCACCCTAAACCTAATCCTAACCCTAACCATAAACCTCACCCTAACCCTAACCCTAGCCTTCACCCTCACCCTCACCTTCACACTTACCATAAATCTAAAACTAACCCTAACAATAACACTAATCCTAACCCTAAACCTAAGCCTAACCCTAATTCTATCCCTCACCCTCACCCTAACCCTAACCCTCATCCTCACCCTAAACCTCACACTAACCCTAAACTGAATCCTCAATCTAACCCTCACCCTAACCCTAACACTAACCCATACCCTAACCCTAAATCTAACCCTAACCCTCACCCTTAAATTAACACTCACGCTCAACCAAAACCTCTATTTACCCTTACCATCATAATCACCCTAACCCTAAACCTCATACAAACCCTCACCCTAACCGTAAACCTAACCATCACCCTAACTGAAACCATCACCCTCAACCTCAAGATCAGCCTAACCCTAAGCCTAAGCCTTACCCTAATCCTCACCCTCACCCAAGCCCTCACCCTAACCTTAATCCTAACCCTAACCCTCATTCTAACCCTCAACCTAACCCGAAACCTAACCATCACTGTAACCCTAATACTCACCCCCGCCCTCACCCTCCGCCTAACCCTAAGCCTAAGCCTAACCCTAACCCTAATCCTATCACAAAACCTCAACATAACCATCAACCTACCCTCAACCCTAACCCTAACCCTAACCCTCGAACTAACACTCCCCCTAACCCAAAATCTAACCCTAAACCTCACCCTCACCCTAACCCTAATCCTAATCCTAACAATAAACCTCACCCTAACCCTAACCCTAACCTTCACCCTCACCCTCACCCTCACCTTACCATAAATCTAACCCTAACCCTAACAATAACACTAATCCTAACCCTAAACCTAAACCTAACCCTAAGCCTAACCCTAATCCTAACACTCACCCTCAACCCATCCCTAATTCTCACCCTCACTGTAACCCTAACCCTCATCCAAACCCTCACCCTAACCCTAACACTAACCCTCAACCACACCCTAGTCCTCACCCTAACCTTAATCCTAACTCTAATCCTCATACTAACCCTAACCCTAACCCTAACTCTAACCATCACACTATCCCTAAACCTAACCCTCAACCTAACCCTAACCCTCACCCTAAATCTAAACTTAATCTGAACCCAAAATCACCCTAATCCTAACCCTAATCCTCACCCTAACCCTAAATCTAACCCTAAACCTCTCCCTCACCCTAACCCTAATCCTAACACTAACCATAAACCTCACCCTAACTCTAAACCTAAACTTCACCCTCACCCTAAACATAAATCTAACCTTAACCCTAACAATAACACTAATCCTAACCCTAAACCTAACCCTAAACCTAAGCCTAACCCTAATCCTAACACTCACCCTCACCCTAACCCTAATCCTAACCCTAACCCTATACCTAACCCTAATCCTCAACCTCACTGTAACCCTAACCCTCATCCAAACCCTCACCCTAACCCACACCCTAACCCTAAACCTCATACTAACCCTCACCCTAACCGAAACCCTCACCCTCAAACTCAAGCTCAGCCTAACCCTAAGCCTAAGCCTTACCCTAATCCTCACCCTCACCCTAGCCCTCACCCTAACCCTAATCCTAACCCTCATTCTAACCCTCACACTAACCCTAACCCTAACCATCAGCGTAACCCTAATCCTCACCCCCACCCTCACCCTCAGCCTAACCCTAAGCCTAAGCCTAAGCCTAACCCTAACCCTCACACTCACCCTCACCCTAACCCTAATCCTAACCCTAACCATAACCCTAACCCAAAACCTCAACGTAACCATCAACCTAACCTTAACCTTAACACTAACCCTAACCCTAACTTCGAATTAACACTCCCCCTAACCCTAAATCTAACCCTAAACCTCACCCTCACCCTCACCCTAAACCTAATCCTAAACCTAACCATAAACCTCACCCTAACCCTAACCCTAACATTCACCCTCACCCTCAACCTCACCCTCACCCTTACCATAAATCTAAAAGTAACCCTAACAATAACACTAATCCTAACCCTAAACCTAAGCCTAACCCTAATTCTATCCCTCACCCTCACCCTAACCCTAACCCTCATCCTCACCCTAAACCTCACACTAACCCTAAACTGAATCCTCAATCTAACCCTCACCCTAACCCTAACACTAACCCTTACCCTAACCCTAAATCTAACCCTAACCCTCACCCTTAAATTAACACTCACGCTCAACCAAAACCTCTATTTACCCTTACCATCATAATCACCCGAACCCTAAACCTCATACAAACCCTCACCCTAACCATAAACCTATCCATCACCCTAACCGAAACCCTCACCCTCAACCTCAAGATCAGCCTAACCCTAAGCCTAAGCCTTACCCTAATCCTCACCCTCACCCAAGCCCTCACCCTAACCTTAATCCTAACCCTAACCCTCATTCTAACCCTCAACCTAACCCGAAACCTAACCATCACTGTAACCCTAATCCTCTTCCCCGCCCTCACCCTCAGCCTAACCCTAAACCTAAGCCGAACCCTAACCCTAACCCTCACACTCAGCCTCACCCTAACCCTAATCCTAACCCTAACCCTAATCCTATCACAAAACCTCAACATAACCATCAACCTACCCTTAACCCTAACCCTAACCCTAACCCTCGAACTAACACTCCCCCTAACCCAAAATCTAACCCTAAACCTCACCCTCACCCTAACCCTAATCCTAATCCTAACAATAAACCACACCCTAACCCTAAACCTAACATTCACCCTCACCTTCACCCTCACCTTACCGTAAATCTAACCTCAACTTAACCCTAACCCTCACCCTAAATCTAAACTTAAGCTGAACCCAAACTCTCACCCTAATCCTAACCCTAATCCTAACCCTAATCCTCACCCTAACCCTAAATCTAACCCTAAACCTCACCCTCACCCTAACCCTAATCCTAACACTAACCATGAACCTCACCCTAACTCTAAGCCTAAACTTCACCCTCACCCTAAACATAAATCTAACCCTAACCCTAACAATAACACTAATCCTAACCCTAAACTTAACCCTAAACCTAAGCCTAACCCTAATCCTAACACTCACCCTCACCCTAACCCTAATCCTAACCCTAACCCTATACCTAACCCTAATCCTCAACCTCACTGTAACCCTAACCCTCATCCAAACCCTCACCCTAACCCACACCCTAACCCTAAACCCCATACTAACCCTCACCCTAACCGAAACCCTCACCCTCAAACTCAAGCTCAGCCTAACCCTAAGCCTAAGCCTTACCCTAATCCTCACCCTCACCCTAGCCCTCACCCTAACCCTAATCCTAATCCTAACCCTCATTCTAACCCTCACACTAACCCTAACCCTAACCATCACCCTAACCCTAATCCTCAACCACACCCTCACCCTCAGCCTAACCCTAAGCCTAAGCCTAAGCCTAACCCTAACCCTCACATTCACCCTCACATTAACCCTAATCCTAACCCTAACCATAACCCTAACCCCAAACCTCAACATAACCATCAACCTAACCTTAACCTTAACACAAACCCTAACCCTAACCTCGAACTAACACTCCCCCTAACCCTAAATCTAACCCTAAACCTCACCCTCACCCTAAACCTAATCCTAACCCTAACCATAAACCTCACCCTAACCCTAACCCTAACGTTCACCCTCACCCTCACCCTCACCCTTACCATAAATCTAAACCTAACCCTAACAATAACACTAATCCTAACCCTAAACCTAAGCCTAACCCTAATCCTAACACTCACCCTAACCATAACCCTAATCCTAACCCTAACCCTCAAACTAACCCTAACCCTCACCCTCACTGTAATCCTAACTCTCATCCAAACCCTCACCCTAACCCTAACGCTACCCATAAACCTCACCCTAACACTAACCCTACCCCTCAACCTCACCCTAGCCCTCATCCTAACCCTAAACCTAACCCTAATCCTAATCCTACCCCTAATCCTCACCCTAGCCCTAACTCTAACACTAACCCTAACCCTAACCCTCACCCTCAGCCTCACCCTAAACCTAACTCTAATCCTAAACCTCACCCTCACCCTAACCCTAACCTTAACCCTAAACCTCACCCTAAACCTAAATCTCACCCTCACCCTAATCCTAACCCTAAACCTAATCTAATCTTAAAGCTCAACCTAAACCTAATGCTCACCCTCACATTAACCCGTACCCTAACCCTAACCCTAAACCTAAACTTAACAGGAAACCTAACTCTCACCCTAACCCTAACCCTAAACCCCACCCTAACCCTAAAACTAACCCTCACCCGCACCCTCACCCTCTCCGTAGCTCTGACCCTAACCCTAACAATGACACTAACCCTAACCCTAATCCTCACACTCACCCTCAAACTCAACCTAACCCTAATCCTAAACGTAACCCTATTCCTGACCCTAACCCTCACCCTAGCCCTCATCCTAACCCTAATCCTAGCCCTAAACCTCATCCTAACCCTCACCCTAACCCTAACCCTAACCCTCATTCTATCCCTAATCCTAACCCTCACCCTCATGATCGGCCTAAGCCTAACCCTAACCCTCACCCTAAACCTAAAACTAACACTAAGCCTAACTGTAAACATAAACCTCAGTCTCACCCTAACCCTAATTCTAACCCTAACATAACACTAAACTTCATCCTAACCCTAACCCTAACCCTCACTCTCACCTTCACTGTAACCATAACCCTAACCCTAACCCTAACAATAACCCTAACACTACCCCTAACCCTCACCCTAAGCATAACCCTCACCCTAACCCAAACGCTCACCCTAACACTTACCCTAACCCTAACACTAACCCTAACCCTAATACTAAACCTCACACTAACCCTAACCCTTAACCTCAACCTAACCCTCAATTAACCCTAAAACTAACCCTCCTCCTAACCCTCCCCCTAAACCGATATCAAACCCTAAACCTCACCCTCACCCTGACACTAAACCTAACCCTAAACCTAAACCTCACCCTAAACCTCACCCTAACCCTAACCCTCACCCTCACCCTCAACCTCACCGTAACTCTAACCCTAACCCTAATAATATTAACCCAAACCCTAACCCTAACCATAACCCTCACCCTCAGCCTCACCCTCACTGCAAACTTAACCCTCACCATAACACTAACAATAACCTAAACCAAACCCCACCCTCACCCTCAGCTTAACCCAAAGCCTAACCCTATCCCTAACCCTAACCCTCACTGTAACCCTAACCAAAACCCTACCCCTAGTTCGCACCCTAACCCTAAGCCTAATCCTAACCCTAACCCTAATCCTCACACTCACCCTCACCATAAACCTAATCCTAAACCTAACCCTATCCCTAACACTAAACCTCAGCCTAACACTCACCCTAGCCCTCACCCTAACCCTAAACCTAAACCTCACCCTCACCCTAGCCCCCACCCTAACCCTAATTCTATCCCTCACCCTCACGCTAACCCTAACCCTTATCCTCACACTAAACCTCACACTAACCCTAAACTGAATCCTCAATCTAACCCTCACCCTAACCCTAACACTAACCCTTACCCTAACCGGAAAAATAACCCTAACCCTAACCCTTATCTTAACACTCACGCTCAGCCAAAACCTCTCCTTTACACTTACCATCATAATCACCCTAACCCACACCCTAACCCTAAACCTCATAAAAACCCTCACCCTAACCGTAAACCTAACCATCACCCTAACCGAAACCCTCACCCTCAACCTCAAGCTCAGCCTAACCCTAGGCCTAAGCCTTACCCTAATCCTCACCCTCACCCTAGCCCTCACCCTAACCTTAATCCTAACCCTAACCCTCATTCTAACCCTCAACCTAACCCTAACCCTAACCATCACCGTAACCCTAATCCTCACCCCCGCCTTCACCCTCAGCCTAACCCTACGCCTAAGCCTAAGCCTAACCCTAATCCTCACATTCACCCTCACACTAACGCTAATCCTAACCCTAACCCTAATCCTAACCCAAAACCTCAACATAACCATCAACCTACCCTTAACCCTAACCCTAACCCTAACCCTAACCCTCGAACTAATACTGCCCCTAACCCAAAATCTAACCCTAAACCTCACACTCACCCTAACCCTAATCCTAACCCTAACCATAAACCTCACCCTAAACCTAACCCTAAACTTCACCCTCACCCTCACCCTCACCTTACCATAAATCTAACCCTAACCCTAACAATAACACTAATCCTAACCCTAAACCTAAACCTAAGCCTAACCCTAAACCTCACACTCACCCTCAGCCTAACCCTAATCCTAACCATAACCATAACCCTAACCCAAAACCTCAACGTATCCATCAACCTAAACTTTACCTTAACACTAACCCTAAACCTAACCTCGAACTAAAACTCCCCCTAACCCTAAATCAAACCCTAAACCTCACCCTCACCCTAAGCCTAACCCTCACCCTAACCCTCACCCTACTCCTCAGCCTAACCCTAATCCTAACCCTAATCCTCATCCTAATCCTCACCCTAACCCTAACCTTAACCCTCACCCTAACCCTTACCCTAACCCTCACCCACATGCTGGGCCTAAGTCTAAGCCAAAGCCTAAGCCTAAACCTAACCCTAACACTAACCCAACTCTAACCCTAACACTCACCCTAACTCTAACTCTAAACCTCACTCTAAAACTAATCCTAACTCTAAACCGAAATATAAACTTAAACCTCATCCTAACCCTAACCCTAATAATAACCCTAACAAAAACCCTTACACTAACCTTACCCTAAACCAAACCCTAACCGTAACACTAAACCTAAACCTAAACCTAGCCCAAACCCTAACCATAACCCTCACCCTAACCCTAACACTAAACCTTATCCTCACCCTCACCCTAGCCCTCACCCTAAGCCTAAACCTCATTCTCACCCTCAAACTCACACTAACCCTAACACTAATCCTCAATCTAACCATCACCCTCACACTCACCCTAACCCTAACCCTCACACTAACCTTCACCCTAACCCTAACTCTACCCCTAAACCTTACCCTCACCCTAATCCTATCTCTAACCCTAACCCTAACACTAAAAACCTCACCCTAACTCTAACCCTAACCCTCAACCTCACTGTATCCCTAACCCTAACCCTAACAGTAACCCTAACCCTAACCCCAATCCTAACCCTCAACCTCACATTAACCCTAATCCTGACCCTAACCCTCAGCCTAACCCTAACCCTCACCCTTACCGTAACCCTAACCCTCATCCTAACCCTCACCCTAACACTAACCCTAAACCTAAAACTCACCCTAACAATAAACATACCCCACACCCTCACCCTCAACCTCACCTTAACTCTAACCCTAACCCTAACAATAACACTAATCCTTAACTTAAACCTAACCCTAACCCTAACCCTAACCCTAATCCTAACACTCACCGTCAACCTAAACGTAACCCTAACCTAACCCTCACACTCAGTCTCACCCTAACCTAACCTCTAACCCAGAACCTCACCCTAACCTTAACCCTAAACCTCACCCTAATGCTAGCCCTCACCCTAAACCTAATCCTAACCATGACACTCATCCTAAAGCTCATCCTAAAAATAACCTTAACCCTAATCCTCACCCTCACCCTAACCCTAAACCTAACCCTAACCCTCAACCTAACCCTAACTCTCACCCTCACTGTAACCCCTACCCTAACCCTCACCCTAACCCTAAATTAACCCAAACCCTAAATCTCACCCTAACCCTATCCCTCACCCTAACTCTAAGCCTCACACTCATCCTCACCCTCAGCCTAAACCTAAGCCTATCCCTATCCCTAACCCTAACCCTCACATTCACCCTAACCCAAATCCCAATCAAACCCTAACCCTGACGCTCACCCTCACCCTAAGCCTCACCTTAAGCCTAACCCTAACATTAATTCTAACCCTAACCCCATCCCTAAACCTCACACTAACACTAACCCTAACCATCACCCTAACACTAACCCTCACCCTAACAGTAACCCTAACCCTCACACTCACCCTACCCTCACCCTAACCCTAAGCCTCATCCTCACCCTAAACCCGACACTAACCCTAACACTAATCCTCAATCTAAGCCTCACCCTCACACTAACCCTAACCCTAACCCTCAACCTAACCCTAACCCTCACCCTTACCGTAACCCTCACCCTCAGCCTAAACTTCACATTTACCCTTACCATCACCCCCACCCTAACCCTCACCCTAAACCTAACCCTCATCCTAACCCTAACTCTACCCCTAAACCTCACCCTCACCCTAACCCGAACTCTATCCCTAACCCTAACACTAAACCTCAACCGAACCCTAAAGCTAATCCTCGCCCTCAACCACATGCTCAGCCTAAACCTAAGCCTAAGCCTAACCGTTACCCTAACCATCAACCTCACACTAGCCCTAATGCTAACCCTAATCCTAAACCTAACCCTCATCCTAACACTCACTCTATCCCTAACACTAAACCTCAACCTAAACCTAACCCTAAACCTCACCCTCATCCTAGCCCTCATCCTAGCCCTAATCCTAACCCTAACCCTCATACTACCCCTCTCCATAACCCTAACCCTAACCCTCACCCTAACCCTAACACTCAGCTTCACCCTCACACTCAGCCTAATCCTAAGCCTAAAACTAACCCTAACCTTAACCCTCAATCTCACCTTAACCCTCACCCTAACCCTAACCCTAACACTAAGCCTAACCCTAACCCTCACCCTCAGCCTCATCCTAACCCTAACTCTAACCCTAAACCTCACCCTCACCATAACCCTTATCCTAACCCTAACCCTAATCCTGACCCTAACCCTAACTCTAAACCTACCCTTATACTAGCCCTTACACTAACCCTAATCCTAACCCTAACCCTCATCCTAACCCGCCCACTAACCCTAACCCTAACACTCACCCTACCCCTTACCCTTACCTTCAACCTCACCCTCAGCCTAATCCTAACACTAACCCTAATCCTCACCCTCACCCTAGCCCTCACCCTAACCCTAACCCTCACCCTAGGCCTAACCCTCACATTTAACCTTAACATGACCCCCAGCTTAACCCTCAGCCTAATCTGAACCCTAACCCTAACCCCCACCCTAACCCTCACCGTAACCCTAACTTTAACCCTAAATCCCACCCTCACCCTAAACTTCTAAATCTCACCCTAACCCCAACCCTAATCCTAACCCTAACCCTAACCCTAACCATAACCATAACCATAACCCTCACCGTAACCCAAAACTTAACCCTAACAATAACCCTCACAGTAACCCGAACGTCACGCTAAATCTAACTCTAACCCTAACCATAACACTAAAAACCTCACCCTAACCCTAACCCTAAACCTGAACCTCATCCTAACCCTAACCCTCACACTTATTCTAACCCTAAACCTCATCCTAACCCTCACCCTAAGGCCTAAACCTAACACTAAAAGTCACCCTAACACTAAACCTAACCCTCACCCTCAACCTATACCTCATCCTAACACTAATCCTAACCCTACTTCTCATCCTAAAACTCACCCGAACCCAAACCCTAAACCTCACCCTAAACCTAACCCTAAACCTAACACTCAACCTAACCCTAATCCTCACGCTCAACTTAACACTAACTCTAACCCTCACCCTAACCCTAAACTTTACCTGAGCCCTAACTTTCACCTTAACCCTAACCCTAACCCTCACCCTAACCCTAACCCTCACACTCACCTTACCATTACCTTAATCCTAACCCTAACCCAAACCCTCAACCTCCGCCTCAACTTATCCCTAACTCTAACCCTAAACCCCACTCTCACCCTAAACCTAACCCTAAACCTAAACCTCACCCTAACCATAACCCTAAACCTCACCCTCACCCTAGCCCTCACCCTAACCCTATTCCTAACCATAAACCTCATCCTAACCCTCCCTATAACCCTATCCGAAACCCTCACCCTATCCCTAACCTTCACACTCACCCTCACCCTCAGCCTAACCCTAAGCCTAACCACAAGCCTTACCTGAAACCTAACCTTAACCCTGAAACTCACCCGCACCCTCACCCTCACCATAACTCTAAACCAAACCCTAACCCTAACCCTAAACCTCACCCTAACCCTAACCCTAACCCTAACCCTCACCCTCACCCTAACCCTAACACAAACCCTAACCCTAACCCTCAACCTACCCCTCCCCCTATCCCTGTATCTAACCGTAAACTTCACCCTCCACCTAACCCTAACCCTAACCCTAACCGTAAAACCCACCCTAACCTTAACACTAACCCTCACCCGCAACCTCACCCTCACCATAACTCTAATGCTAACTCTAAAAATAACACTAAGCCTAACTCTAACCATCACCCTAACCCTAATCCTCACCCCCACCCTCACCATCAGCCTAACACTAAGCCTAAGCCTAACCCTCACCCTAACCCTCACACTCATGCTCACCCTAACCCTAATCTTAAACCTAACCCTATCCCTAAACCTCAACTTAACCCTCACCCTCACCCTAACCCTAACACTAACCCTAACCATAAACCTCCCCCAAACCCTAACTCTAACGCTAAACCTCACCCTCACCATAACCCTAAAACTCACCCTAACCCTAACCCTCACCCTCACCCTCTAACTCACCCTAACTCTAATCCTGTCTCTAACAACACTAACCCTAACCCTAACCCTAAACATAACCCTCACCCTCAGCCTCACCCTCACTGAAAACTTAACCCTAACCATAGCACTAACAATAGGACTAACCCTAAACTTAACCCTAACCCTAATCCTCACCCCCAACCTCACCCTCAGCCTAACCCTAACCCTACCCTCCCTTTAACCCTAACTGTAACCCTAAACCTAACCCTAACCCTAACCCTAAAACAAACCTCAAACCTAACCTTAAACCTAAATCTAATCCTCAGCCTCACACTCACCCTAACCCAAACCTTAACCTTAACCCTCACCCTAACCCTAACCCTAACCCTTAGCCTAACCCTCACACTCACACTCACCGTACTCCAAATCCTAAACCTAATCCTATCTCTAACCCCAACCCTCACCCTAACCCTCACCCTAGCCCTCACCCTAAACCTAATCCTAACCCTAAACCGCATCCTAAACCTCACTCTAACCCTAAAACTTACCCTCCCCCTTATGCTCGGCCTAAGCCTAACCCTAAGCCTAAACCTAACCCTAAACCTAACCCAACCCTCACCCTCAGCCTCACCCTAACCCTAACTCTAACCCTAAAGCTCACACTCACCCTCACCCTAACCCTTAACCTAACGCTAAACCTCACCGTAACCTTAACCCTAAACCTCACCCTCATGCTAGACATCACTCTAACCCTAATCCTAACCCTAACACTCATCCTAACCCTCACCCTAACAATAACCCTAACCCTCACCCTCAATCTCACTCTAACACTAACCCTAACCCTCACACTCAACTTCACCCTAACCCTAACCTAACCCTAATGCTCAACCTATCCCTAACCCTCAACCTCACCTTAACCCGTACCCTAACCTTCACCCTAACCCTAAACTTAACCGGAACTCTAACTCTCACCCTAACCCTAACCCTAAACCTCACACTCACCCTAACCCTAAGCCTATTCCTAATCCTAACCCTAACCCTCACCCTAACCATCACATTAACCCTAAACCTAAAAATAACCCTAGCCCTAACCCTCACCCTCAGCCTCACTCTGACCCTAAGCCTCACCCTAAACCTAACCCTACCCCTAAACCTAACACAAAACCTCACCAAAACCATAACACTGACCCTAACTTAAACCCTCACCCTAACACTTACCCTCACTCAAACACTAACCCTAACCTTAACACAAACCCTCACAGTAACCCTAACCCTAACCCATAACCTCAACCTAAGCCTCACCCTCACCCTAACCCTAACACTAAGCCTCACCCTAACGCTCACCCTAACCCTCCCCCTAACCCTATATCTAACCCTAACCCTCACCCTCACCATCAACCTAACCCTAACCCAAACCCTAAACCCCACCCTAACCCTAAACCTAACCCTCACCCCCACCCTCACCCTCTATGTAGCTCTAACACTAATACTAACAATAACACAAACCCTAGCCCTAACCCTAATCCTCACCCCCACCCTCACCCTCAGCCTAACCCTAAGCCTAAGCCTAACCCTCACCCTAACCCTCACACTTACCCTTACCTTAACCCTAATCCTAAACCTAATCCTAACCCTAAACCTCAAACTAACCCTCACAATCACCCTAACCCTAACCCTAACCCTAACCCTCCCCCTAACCCTATATCTAACCCTAACCCTCACCCTCACCATCAACCTAACACTAACCCAAACCCTAAACCCCACCCTAACCCTAAACCTAACCCTCACCCCCACCCTCACCCTCTATGTAGCTCTAACACTAATACTAACAATAACACAAACACTAACCCTAACCCTAATCCTCACCCCCACCCTCACCCTCAGCCTAACCCTAAGCCTAAGCCTAACCCTCACCGTAACCCTCACACTTAACCTTACCCTAACCCTAATCCTAAACCTAATCCTAACCCTAAACCTCAAACTAAACCTCACAATCACCCTAACCCTAACACTAACCCTAACCCTAAACCTCAACCTAACCATCCCCATAACCGTAACTCTAACCCTAAACCTCACCCTTACCCTAACCCTCACCCTAAACCTCACCCTAAACCTCACCCTTACCCTAACTCTCACCTGCACCCTCAACCTCACCATAACTCTAACACTAAATATAAAAATACCACTAAACCTAACCCTAACACTAACCCTAAACATAAACCTCACCCTCAGCCTCACCCTCACCTAAAACTTAACCCTAACCATAACACTAAAAATAACCCTAACCCTAACTCTAACCCTAATCCTCACCCCCACCCTCACCCTCAGTCTAAACCTAAGCCTATCCCAAACCCTAACCTAACCCTCCCTGTAACTCTAACCCTAACCCTAGCTCTAACACTAACCCTAACCCTAAACTTAACCCTAACCCAAACCCTAACCCTAACACTAATCCTCACCCCCACCCTCACACTCAGCCTAACCCTAAGCCTAAACCTACCCCTAATCCTAACCCTCACTGTAACCCTAACCCTAACCCTAACCCTAACACTCACACTCACCCTCACCCTAAACCTAATCCTAAACATAACCCTAACCTTGCCCAAACCCTCACTATAAGCCTCACCCTAGCCCTCAACCTAACCCTAATCCTAACCCTAAACCTCATCCTAACTCTCACCCTAACCCTAACCCTAACCCTCACCCTAAACCTAACCCTAACCCTCACCCTCATGCTTGGCCTAAGCCTAAGCCTAAGCCTAAGCCTAGCCCTAACCCTAACCCTCACCCCAACCCTAACCCTTACACTAACCCTAACTCTAACCCTAAACCTCACTCTCACCCTAACCCTAACTCTAACCCTAACCCTAAACCTAAACCTCATCCTAACACTAAATCTAATCCTCACCCTCACCTTAACCATAACCCTAAACCTAACCCTAACACTAACCCTAACCTTAACTCTAAAACTAACCCTTATCTTAAGCCTCACCCTAACATTTACCCTAAACCGAACACTCACACTAATCCTAACACTAACCCTCACACTAACCCTAACCATCACCCTAACCTTAAACCTCACCTTAACCCTAAACCTAACCCTCACCCTCACCCTAGCCCTCACCCTAACCCTAACACTCATCCTCACCCTAAACCTCACACTAACCCTAACGCTAATACTCAATCTAACCCTCACCCTCACCCTACCCCTAACCCTAATTCTCACCCTAACCCTAACCCTCACCCTTACGATAACCCACAACCTCAGCCTAACCCTCACGTTTACCCGTACCGTCACTCCAACCCTAACCCTCACCCTAATCCTAACCCTCAACTTAACCCTCACCCTAACCCTGACTCTACCCCTAAACCTCATCCTCACCCTAAACCTACCTCTAACCCTAATCCTAACACTAAATCTCACCATAATGCTAACGCTAATCCTCATCCTCACCCTCATTGTAACTGTAACCTTAACCCTAACCCTAACAATAACTCTAAACCTAGTCCCTAACCCTCACTGTAACCCTAACCATAACACTAACACTAAACCTAAACCTAAACCTAACCGTCAACCTAACCCTAATCCTCAGCCTCACCCTCACCCTAACAAAACCCTAACCCCAACCTTCACCCTAATCCTAAGCCTAAATCTAACCCTAATTCTAACCCTCACATTCACCCTTACCATAAACCTAATCCTAAACCTAACCCTATCCCTAACCCTCAGCCTAATCCTCACCCTAGACCTCAGCCTAACCCTAATCCTAACCCTAAAACTAATCCTAATTCTCACCCTAACCCTAAACTTAACCTGAACCCTAAACCGAACCCTAACCCTCACCCATATGATGGGGCTAAGCCTGAGCCAAAGCCTAAGCCTAACCCTAACCCTAACGCTCACCCTAGCCCTAAACCTAACACTAACCCTAACTCTAACCCTAAACCTCACACTCACACTAACCCTAAATCTAACCCTAAACCTAAACCTCATCCTAACCCTAACCCTAACAATAAGCTAACCCTAACCCTAACCCTAACCCTACACAAACCTTAACCTTAACACTAACACTGAACCTAACCCTAACCCTAATACTAACCATAACCCTCACCCTAACCCTAACCTCACCCTAACACCAACCCTAATCCTCTCCCTCACCCTAGCCCTCACCCTAACCCTTACCCTCATCCTCACCCTAAACATCACACTAACCCTAACACTAATCCTCAATTTAACCCTCATCCTCACCCTCACCCTATCCCTAACCCTCACCCTAAACCTAACGCTCACCTACCGTAACCCTCACTCTAGGCCTAACCCTCAACTTTACCCTTACCGTCACCCCCACCTTAACCCTCACCCTAACCTTAACCCTCACCCTAACCTTCACCCTAACCCTAACTCTACCCCTAAACCTCACCCTCACCATAACGCTATCTCTAATCCTAACCCTAACACCAAAAACCTCACCCTAACTCTAACACTAACCCTCAACCTCACTGTCACCATAAACCTAACCCTAACAATAACCCTAACTCTAACCCTAATCCTAACCCTCACTCTCACATTAACCCTAATCCTAACCCTAAACCTCACCCTAACCCTAACCCTCACCCTTACCATAACCATAATCCTCATCCTAACCCTCACCATAACACTAACCCCAACCCTAAACCTCACCCTAACAATAAACCTACCCCTCACCCTCACCCTTATCCTCAACCTCACCTTAACTCTAACCCTAACCCTAACAATAACACTAATCCTAACCCTAACCCTAACCCTAACCCTAACCCTAATCCTAACACTCACCCTCAACCTAACCCTAACCCTAACCCAACCCTCACCCTCAGCATCACCCTAACCCTAACTCTAACACTAAACCTCACACTCACCCTAACCCTAACCTAAACCTCACCCTAAACTTAACCCTAAACCTCACACTCACGCTAGCCCTCACCCTAACCCTAAACCTATCCCTAACACTCATCATAACCCTCACCCTAAAAATAAACCTAACCCTCAACCTCACCCTCACCCTAACCCTAACCCTAACCCTAACCCTCAACCTAACCCAAACACTCACCCTCACTATAACCCCTACCCTAACCCTCACCCTAACCCTAAACTTAACCCAAAACGTAACTCTCACCCTATACCTAACACTATCCCTCACCCTCAACTTAACTCTCAACCTCACCCTCACCCTCAGCCTAACCCTAAGCCTATCCCTATCCCTAACCCTAACCCTAACAATCAATCTAACCCTAATTCTAATCAAACCCTAAGCCTAACTCTCACCCTCACCCTATCCCATACCTTAAGCCTAACCCTAACATTAGTCCTAACCCTAACAGTAACCCTCAACCTCACCCTAACACTAACACTATCACCCTAACACTAAACCTCAACCTAACACTAACCCTAACCCTCACACTCACCCTAACCCTAACCCTCATCCTCCCCCTAAACCGCACACTAACCCTAACACTAATCCTCAATCTAACCCTCAACCTCACCCTAACCCTAACCCTAACCCTCACCCTAACCCTAACCCTCACCCTTACTGTAACCCTTACCCTCAGCCTAATCTTCACTTTTACCCTTACCGTCAGCCCAACCCTAACCCTCACCCTAAAACTAACCCTAACTCTAACCCTAAACCGCACCCTCACCCTAACCCGAACTCTATCCCTAACCCTAACACTAAACCTCACCCTATCCCTAAAGCAAACCCTCACCCTGAACAGTATGCTCAGCCTAAACCTAAGCCTAAGCCCAACGTTTACCCTAATCCTCACCTTCACCCTAGCCCTCACCCTAACCCTAATCCTAAACCTAACCCTCATCCTAACCCTCACCCTAACCCTAACCCTAAACCTCACCCTAAACCTCACCCTCACACTAGCCCTCAACTTAGCCCTAATCCTAACCCTAACCCTCAACCCTCCCCATAACCCTAATCCTCACCCTCACCCTAACCCTAAACCTCCCCTTCACCCTCACCCTCAGTCTAACCCTAAGCCTATACCTAACTCTAACCCTAAAACTAACACTAACCCTAAACCTAACCTTAACATTAATCCTAACCCTAACACTAACCCTCAATCTCACCTTAACCCTCACCCTAACCTCAACCGTAACCCTAACACTAAGCCTAACCCTAACCCTCACCCTCAGCCTCACCCTAACCCTAACTCTAACCCTAAATTTCACCCTCACCGTAACCCTTACCCTAAACCTAAACCTAAACCTAAACCTCAACCGAACCCTAACTCTAAACCTCACCCTCACCCTAGCCCTTAACCTAAACCTAATCCTAACCCTAACCCTCATCGTAACCCCCCATCTAACCCTAACCCTAACACTCACCCTAACCCTAACCCTCACCGTCAACCTCACCCTCAGCCTAACCCTAAGCCTAACCCTAAACCTAACCCTAACACAAACACTCACCCTAACCCTAACCATAACCCTCACCCTAACCGTAACCTCACCCTATCACTAATCCTAATCCTCACATTCACCCTAGCCCTAACCCTAAACCTAACCCTCACCCTCACCTTAAATCTCACACTCACCCTTACATTAATCCTCAATCTAACACTCAGCCTCAGCCTAACCCTAACCCTAACCCTCACCTAACCCTAACCCTCACCCTTACTGTAACCCTCAACCTAGGCCTAACCCTCACCTTTACCCTTATGGTCACCCCCAACTTAACCCTAACCCTAATACTAACCCTCACCCTAACCCCCACCCTAACCCTCACCTTAACCCTAAAACTAACCCCAAACCACCCCTTCACCCTAAACCTAACTCTAAAGTAACCCAAACCCTAAACCTCACCCTAACCCTAACCCTAATCCTAACCCTAACCCTCACCCTATCCCTAAGCCTAGCCCTAACTCTAAGCCTAACCCTCACACTCACCCTCACCCTAACCGTAACAGTAAACCTAACCATAACAATAACCCTAACCCTAATCCTAACCCAAACTGTAACCATAACCCTCATTGTAACCCATACCGTAACCCTAACACTAACCCTCACACTAACCCAAACAATAAGCTCTCCCTAACCCTAACTCTAACCCCAAGCGTAACACTAAAAACCTCACCCTAACTCTAACCCTAACCCTCACCCTCACCTTAACCTTAAACCTAACACTAACCCTAACAATAACACTAACCCTAACCCTAATCATAATCCTCAACCTCACACTAACCCTGATCCTAACTCTAACCCTCACCCTTACCCTAACCCTCACACTTCCCCTACCCCTAACCCTCATCCTTACCCTCAACCTAACCCTAACCCTAAACCTAAACCTCACACTAACACTAAACCTAACCCTCATCCTCACCCGAACCCTCACCCTAACTCTAATCCTAACCCTAATCCTCATCCTAAGCCTCACCCAAACCCTAACCCTAAACCTCACCCTAACCCTAACCCTAAACCTAACCCTCAACCTAACCCTAATCCTCACGCTCAACTTAACACTAACCCTAACCCTCAACCTAACCCTAAACTTAACCTGAACCCTAACTCTTACCCTAACCCTAACCCTAACCCTCACCCTAACCCTAACCCTCACCCTCAGTGAAAACCTAAGCCTAACCCTAACCCTAACCCTCACACTCACCCTA
Organism: Dipodomys merriami; assembly: GCF_024711535.1. Lineage (NCBI taxonomy): Eukaryota > Metazoa > Chordata > Mammalia > Rodentia > Heteromyidae > Dipodomys > Dipodomys merriami. The sequence goes on from NW_027202396.1 coordinate 234,691, forward strand.
ACCTTACCCTAATCCTAATCCTAAACCTAACCCTAACCCTCACCTCAGCCTCACCTTAACCCTAACTCTAACCCTAAAAATCACCCTCACCCTAAACCTAACCCTAACCCTAAACCTAAACCTCACCCTAACCCTAATCCTTAACCTCACCCTCACCCTAGCCCTCACCCTAACCCTAATCCTAACCCTAACCCTCATCCTAACACTCCCGATAACCCTATCTGAAACCCTCACCCTAACCCTAATCGTCAAACTCACCCTCACCCTCAGCCAAACACTAAGCCTATCCACAAGCCTTACCAGAAACCTAAACCTAACCCTCATACTCACCCGCACCCTCACCCTCACCATAACTCTAAACCTAACCCAAACCTAACCCTAAACCTCACCCTAACTCTAACCGTAATCCTAACCCTCACCCTCACTCTAACCCTAAAACAAACCCTAACCCGAACCCTCACCCTAACCTTCCCCTAATACTATATCTAGCCCTGAAACTCACCCTCAACCTAACTCTAACCCTAGCCTTAACCCTAAACCTCACCCTAACCCTAACACTAACCCTGACTCCCACCCTCACTCTCACCGTAACTCTAACCCTAACCCTAAAAATAACACTAAGCCTAATCCTAACCATCACCCTAACCCTAATCCTCACCCCCAACCTCACCATCAGCCTCAAACTCATGCTCACCCAAACCTAAACCTAAACCTAAACCTGTCCCTTAATCTCACCTTAACCCTCCCCCTCCCCCTAACCCAAACACTAACCATAACCCTAAATCTCAATCTTACCCTCCCCCAAACCCTAACTCTAACCCTAAACCTCACCCTCACCCTAACCCTAAAACACCCTAACCCTAACCCTCAACCTCACCCTCAACCACACCGTAACACTAACCCTGTCCCTAACAATAACTCTAACCTTAAACCTATCCCTAAATATAACCCTCACCCTCAGCCTCATGCTCACTGAAAACTTAACCCTAACCATAACACTAAAAATAACCCTAACCCTAACCTTAACCCTACCCCTATTACTGAACCCCACTCTCACACTCAGCCTAAACAAAACCCTAACCCTAACCCTAACCCTAACCCTCCTTGTAACCCTAACCCTAACACTAACACTAACACTAACCCTAAACCAAACACTAAAACTAAACCTAATCCTCTGCCTCACCTTCACCCTAATCCAAACCCTAACCCTAACCCTCACCCTAACCCTAAGCCTAACCATAACCCTTAGCCTAACCCTCACCCTCACCCTTATGCTACCCCAAATCCTAAACCTAACCTTATCCCTAACCCTAACCCTCACCCAAGATCTCACCCTAAACCTATTCCTAACCCTAAACCTCATCCTAACCCTCACACTAAACCTAACCCTAACCCGAACCCTAACCCGAACCATAACCCTCCCCCTCATGCTCAGCCTAAGCCTAAGCCTAAGCCTAAACCTAACCCTAACCCTAACCCTATCCCTAACCCTAACCCTAACCCTAACTCTAACCCTAAATCTCACCCTCACCCTAACACTCAGTCTAACCCTAACCCTAAAACTAAACCTCATCCTAACCCTAACCCTAACCCTCACCCTCACCCTCACCCTAACCGTAAACATAACCCTAACCCTAACAATAACGCAAACCCTAACCCTAAACATCACCCTAACATTTACCCTCACCCTAACACTAACCCTAGCGCTAACACTAACAATCACACTAAACCTAAACATCACCCTAACCCTAACCTCACTCTAACACTAACACTAAACCTCACCCTCACCCTAACCCTAACACCCATCCTCACCCTAACCTCACACTAACCCTAACACTAATCCTCAATCTAAACCTCACCCTCACCCTAACCCTAAACCTAACCCTCACCATAACCGTAACCCTCACACTTACCGTAACCCTCACCCTCAGCCTAACCCTCACCTTTACCCTTACCGTCACCCGCACCCTAAACCTCACCCTAACCCCAAACCTCTCCCTAACCCTAACTCTACACCTAAACCTCACCCTCACCCTAAACCTAACTCTAACACTTACCCTATCACTAAACCTCAGCCTCACCCTTTCCTTAACCCTCACACTCACCCTCACCGTAACCATAACCATAAACCTAACAATAACCCTAAACCTAACCCTAACCCTCACCCTAACCATAACGCTCACCCTAAACATCACCCTCAACCTAACACTTACCCTCACCCTAACACTAACCCTAACACTAACCCTAACCCTAACACTAACCCTAACCCTCACTCTAATCCTAAACCTCACCCTAACCGTAACCCTAACTCTAAACCTCACCCTCTTCCTAGCCCTCACACTAACCCTAATTCTAAACCTCTCCATCTCCCTAACCCTAGCCCTAATCCTCAGCCTAAACCTCACACTAACCCTAACCTTAAACCTAATGCTCAATCAAACCCTCACCCTAACCTTAACCCTAACACTAAACCTAACCCTAACACACACACTCACCTTCACCCTAAATCTAACAATAACCCTAAACCTTACCCTAACTCATCCCCTAACTCTCACGCTAAACCTAACACTAACACTAAACCTAACCCTAAACCTCAAGCTCTCACCCTAACCATAACTCTAAATCTAAAACTAACGTTCACCCTAAACCTAACTCTAACCTTAACCCAATCCCTAAACCTCACCCTAAACCTAACACTAAACATCACCCTCACCCTCACCATAACCGTAAGTCTAAACCTAACCCTAACAATAACCCTAACCCTAATGCTAACCCTCACCATAACAATAACCCTCACCCTCACCCTCACCCTAACCCTCAGCCTCGCCCTTACCCTCACCCTCACCCTAACCCAAACCCTCACCCTAAAACTAACCCTGACCCTAACACTAATCCTAACCCTAACACTAACCCTCACACTAATCCTAACCCTAACCTCACCCTAAACCTAACCCTAACCCTAACCCTCAACCTAACCCTAACCCTCACGCTCAACATAACCCTAACCCTAACACTCACCCTAACCCTAAACTTAACCTGAACCCTAACTCTCACCCTAACCCTAACCCTAATCCTCACCCTAACCCTAACCCTCACCCTCACCCTCAATGTAACCCTAAGCCTAACCCTAAATGTTACCTTAAACCTCACACTCACCCTATCCCTTACCCTAATCCTAATCCTTACCCTAAATCTAACCTGACCCTAAGCCTCAACTTAACCCTAACTCCAACCCTAAACCTCACCCTCACCATAACCCTATCCCTAACCCTAACTGTAAACCTCACCTTAACCCTAACCCTCACCATAGCCCTCACCCTAACCCTAATCCTAACCCTAACACTCATCTTATCCCTCCCCATAACCCTAATCCTAACCCTCGCCGTAACCCTAACCCTCACCCTCACCCTCAGCCTAAACTTAAGCCTAACCCTAACCATCACACTCACCCTAAACCTAACCGTAAACCTCACCCTAACCCTATACTTCACCCTCACGCTCACCCTCAGCCTAACCCTAAGCCTAACCCGTACCCTAACCCTAACATTCACACTCACCCTAAACCTAACCTTAATCGTAATCCTAATCCTAACCCTAACCCTAACCCTCACCCTCAACCTAACCCTCACCTTAAGCCTAAACCTAACATTAATTCTAAACCTAACCCTCACCCTCAGCCTGACCCTAACCCTAACTCTAACCCTAAACCTCACCTGACCCTAACCCTAAACCAAACCCTATCCCTCAGCCTCATCTGAACCATAACCCTAAACCTCACCCTCACCCTCACAGTAACCATAACCCTAATCCTAACGCTAACAATAACCCTAACTCTAACCCTAACCCTCGCCCTAACCATAACCCTCACCCTAAACCTAACACTCACCCTAACACTTACCCTCACCTTAACACTAACCCTAACCCTAATACTAACCCTCACACTAACCCTAGTCATCACCCAAACCCTAAACCTCACCCTACCACTAACCCTAAACCTCACCCTCTCCCTAGCCCTCACCCTAAACCTTAACCCTCATCCTCACCCTAAACCTCACAGTAACCCTAACACTAATCCTCAATCTAACCCTCACCCTCACCCAAACCCTAAACCTAAACCTCACCCTAACATTAACCCTGACACTTAACTTAACCCTCACCCTAAGCCTAACTCTCAACTTTACACTTACCATCACCCCCACATTAACCCTAACACTAAATCTCACCCTAACCCTAACCCTAACCCTCACCCTCAACCTCACGCTCAGCCTAACCCTAAGCCTAAGCCTAAGCCTAACCCTCACCCTCACCCTCACCCTCAGCCAAAACCTAAGGCTAACCCTAACCCTACTCCTAACCCTCACACTCACCCTGTCCCTAACCTTAATCCTAACCCTAACCCTAACCCTAACCTTCACCCTCAAACTCAGCCTAACCCTAACCCTAATTCTAACCCTAAACCTCACCCTCAGATTAACCCTAATACTAACCCTAACCCTAACCCTAACCCTCCCCCTAACTCTCACCCTAACCCTAACCGTAACACTAACCATAACCCTAAACCTCACCCTAACACTCACCCTAACTGTAACTCTAACCCTAAACGTCACCCTCACCATCACCCTAACCCTAACCCTCACCCTAACACTTACCCTCACCCTAACGCTCACGCTAACCCTCACACTCACCCTCACCCTAACCCTAATCCTAAACCTAACCCTAAAACAAAACCTCATCCTAACAATCCCCCTAACCCTAACTCTAACCCTAAACCTCACCCTCAAACTACCCCTAACCCTAGCCCTAAACCTCAACCTAAATGTCAGCCTAACCCTAACCCACACCCTCACACTCAACCTCACTGTAACTCTAAGCCTATCCCCAACAATAATACTAATCCTAACCCTAACCCTCAGCCTCACCCTCACCGCAAACTTAACCCTAACCATAATCCTTACAATAAGCCTAGCCCTAACCCTAACCATAACCCTAACCCTAACCCTAATTCTAAACCTAACCCTATCCCTAAGCCTAACCCTAACCCTAACTTCACACTCACCCTCACCCTAATCCGAATCCTAACCCTAACCGTATGCCTAAACCTAACCCTCACCATAACCCTCACCCTAGCCCTCACCCTCATGCTCGGCCTAAGCATAAGCATAAGCCTTAGCCTATTCCTAACCCTAACCCTCACACTAACCCTAACCCTAACACTAACCCTAACTCTAATCGTAAACCTCATGCTCACCCTAACCCTAACTGCAACTCCAACTCTAAAACTAACCCTAAACCTAACCCTAAAATAACCCTAACCCCAACCCTAAATCTACCCCTATATCTCATGCTCACCCTAAAGCTAACTCTAAACCTAACCCTAACACTAAAACTCACCGTAACCCTAACCTTAACTCTCAGGCTAAACCTAACCCTCACCCTCACCCTCACTCTCAGCCTAAACCTAAGGTTAACCCTAACCCTAACCCTAACCCTCACACTCACCCTAACCCTAACCCTAATCCTAATCCTAATCCTAGCCTTAACACTAACCCTCACCCTAACCCTCACCCTAACCCTCGCCCTAACCCTAACCCTAAAACTAACCCTCACCCTCAGCCTCACCCTAACCCTAATTCTAACACTAAACCTCAACCACACCCTAACGCTAACGCTAACCCTAACCCTAACCATAAAAATCCCCCTAATTCTCACCCTAACCCTAACACTAACACACTAACCTTAAAGCTCAACCTAACCTTCACCCTAAACCTAACTCTATCACTAAACCTCACCCTCACCCAACTCTCACATCAACTCTAACCCTCACCCTAACACTTACCCTCACCCTAACACTAACCCAACATTAACACTAACCCTCAAACTAACCCTAAACTTAACCCTAACCCTAAACCTCAACCTAACCCTCACCCTCACCTTAACCGTAATACTAACCCTATGCCTAACCCTTACCCAAACCGTCGCCTTAACCATATATTTAACCTAAAACCTCACCCTAACCCTAACCCTAAGCCTAACCCTAACCCTAACCCTAATGCTAAACCTAACCCTAACCCTAACCCTAAAAGTAAGCCTAATGCTCAGCCTCACCCTCACCTTAACCCAAACCCTAACCCTAACACACACCCTAACCCTCACCCTAACTCTCAGGCTAACCCTAACCCTAACCCTAACCCTAACAATCACCCTCACCCTAACCCTAATCCTAAACCTAACCCATTTCCTAACCCTAACGCTCACCCTAACCTTCACCCTAGCCTCACCCTAACCCTAATCCTAACCCTAAACCTCATCCTAACCCTCACCCTAACCCTAACCCTCACCCTAACCCTAACTCTCACCCTCACGCTCATGCTCGGCCTAAGCATACGCCTAAGCCTAACCCTAACCCTAACCCTATACCTAACCTTCACCCTAACCCTAACCCTAACACTAACTCTAACTCTAACCCTAAATATCACACTCACCCTATCCCTAAATCTAACCCTAACCCTCACACTAACCATTACACTCGCCCTTTCCCTAACCCTCACCCTAACACTTACCCTCACATTAACACTAAATCTAACAATAACATTAAGGCTCACCATAACCCTAACCCTCATTCTCACCCTAAACCTCACACTAACCCTAATACTAATCCTCAATCTAACCCTCACCCTCACCCTAACCCTAACACTAACCCTCACCCTAACCCTAACACTAACACTCACCCTAACCCTAACCCTCACTCTTACCGTAACCCTCACCCTCAGCCTAACCCTCAACTTTACCCTTAACGTCACCCCCACCCTAACCCGCACTCTAACCATAACCCTAACCCTAACCCTCACCTTAACCCTAGCTCTACACCTAAACCTCACCCTCATGCTAACACTAACTCTAACCCTAACACTAAACCTCACCCTAAGCCTAACCCTAACCCTTACCCACACTCTCACCGTAACCGTAACACTAACCCTAACCCTAACAATAAACCTAAACCTAACCCTAACCCTCAACATAAACTTAACACTCATCTGAACCCTAAACCTCACCCTAACACTTACCCTCACCCTTACACTAACCCTAACACTAACACTAACCCTCACTCTAACCTTAAACCTCACCCTAATTCTAAACCTCACCCTAACCCTAACCCTAAACCTAACCCTCACCCTCACCCTAGCACTCACCCTAACCCTAATTCTAACCCTCACTCTCACCCTAAACCTAACCCTCATCCTCACCCTAAAGCTCACACTAACCTTAAACCTAATCCTCAAACTAAAGCTCACCCTAACCCTTATCCTAACCCTAAACTTAAAACTAAATTTCACCCTTATCTTAAACCTCACCCTCAGCCTAAACTTCACCTTTACCCTTACCATCATCCTCACCCTAACCCTCACCCTAACCCTAAATCCCATCCTAACCCTCACCCTAAGAGTAAACCTAACCATCACCCTAACACTAACCCTCACCCTCACCCTCACGCTCAGCCTAACCCTAAGCCTAAGCCTAAACCTTACCCTAACCCTCACCCTCACCCTAGCCTTCACCTGAAACCTAATCCTAACCCTAACCCTCATCCTAACACTCACACTAACCCTAACCCTAACCATTACCATAAGCCTAATCCTCAACCCCACCCTCACCCTCAGCCTAACCTTAAGCCTAAGCCTAAGATTAACCCTAACCCTCACACTCACACTCAAGCTAAACCTAATCCTAACCCTAACCCTAAACATAACCCTAAACCTCAACCTAACCTTCACCCTACACTTAACCCTAACCCTAACACTAACACTAACCCTCAACCTAACCCTCCAACTAACCCTAAATCTAACACTAAACTTCACCCTCACCCTAAAACTAATCCTATCTATAACCCTAAACCTCACCCTAACGCTAACCCTAATCCTCACCCTCACCCTCACCTTAACCATCAGGATAACTCTAACCCTAACCCTAACAATAACACTAATCCTAACCCTAAACCTAACCATAACCTGAACACTAATCCTAACACTCACCCTCACCCTAAACCTAATCCTAACCCTAACCCTCACCCTAACCCTAACCCTCACCCTCACTGTAACCTTAATCCTCAACCTAACCATAACCCTAACCCTAAACCTTAACCTAACACTAACCCTAACCCTCACCCTCATCCTAGACCTCACCCTTACCCTAATCCTAACCCTAATCCTCATCCTAACCCGCACACCAACCCTAACCCTAACCATCACTCTAACACTAACCTTAACCCTCAACCTAACCCTAAACCTCACGCTCACCCTAACCCTAACCCTCACCCTAACCCTGAACTTAACCGAACCCTAACACTCACCCTAACCCTAACCCTAACCCGAACCCTAACTCTAACCCTTACCCTCACCCTCACCCTCAGCCTAACCCTAAGGCTAAGCCTAACCCTAACCGTAACTGTCAAACTCACCCTAAACCTTACCCTAATCCTAATAGTAACCCTAAGCCTAACCCTCAACCTAAACCTAACCCTCAACCTAACCCTAACTCTAACACTAACCCTAACCCTCAACCTCAGCCTCAAGTTAAACCTACCTCTAAATCTCACCCTCACCCTAACCCTAACCCTAACACTAAACCTCACCCTAATCCTAAGCTAAACCTCACCCTCACCCTAGCCCTCACCCTAACCCTAATCCTAAACTTAACCTTATTCCTAAACCTCAAACTAACCCTCACCCTCACCATAAACCTAAGACTAACACTAACCCTCAACCTCACCCTAACCCTCCACTTAACCCTAACTCTAACCCTAAACCTCATCCTCACCCTAACTCTAAACCTAAACCTAACCCTAAACCTCACCCTAAAACTCAAACTAACACTAACCCTCACCCTCACCCTCAAACTCACCGTAAATCTAACAATAACCCTAAGAATAACACTAACCCTAACCATAGCCATAACCCTAACAATAACTGACACCCTCAGCCTCAACCTCACAGCAAACATAACCCTAAACATAACACTAACAATAACCCTAACCCTAACCCTAATCTTAACTCTAATCCTCACCGCCACCATCACCCTCAGCCTAACATGAAGCCTAATCCTAACCCTAACCCTAACCCTAAACCTCACCGTAATGCTAACCCTAACCCTCACCCTAAAACTAACACTAACCCTAACACTAAACCTAACCCTAATTCTCAGCCTCACCCTCACCCTAACCCAAACCCTAACCCTAACCCTCACCCTAACCCTAAGCCTATATCTAACCCTAAAGCTCACCCTCACCCTAACCCTAACCCTAAACCTAACCCTTAACCCCACACTAACCATAACACTAACCCTCAACCGCACCCTCACCCTCAAAGGAACTCTAACCCTAACCCAAACAATAACACTAAACCTAAACCTAATCATCACCTTAACCCTAATCCTCACCCCTATCCTCACCCTCAGCCTAACCCTAAGACTAAACCTAACCCTCATCCAAACCCTCACACTCACTCTCACCCTATCCCTAATACTAAATCTAACCCTATCCCTAAACCTCAACCTACCCTTCATCTTCACCCTAACCCTAACACTAACCCTATCCCCTAAATCTCAACCTAACCCTCACCCTCACCCTAACCCTAACACTAACCCTAACCCTAAACTTCATCCTAACCCTCCCCCAAACACTAACTCTAACCCTAAACCTCACCCTCACCCTCACCCTAACCCTAACCCTAACCCTAAACCTCAACCTAACACTAACCCTCACCCTCAACCTCAACCTCACCGTAACTCTAATCCTATCCCTAAAGATAACACTAACCCTAACCCTATCCTTAACCATAACCCTCACGCTCAGCCTCACCCTCACTGCAAACTTAACCCTAACCATAACACTAAAAATAATCCTAACCCTAACCCTAACCCTAACCCTAAACCTCACCCCCACCCTCACCCTCAGCCTAACCCTAAGCCTATCCCTAACCCTAACCCTAACCCTAAATGTAAACCTAACCCTAACCCTAACACTAACACTAACACTAACCCTAAACTTACCCCTAACACAAACCCTAACCCTAATCCTCAACCTAACCCTAAGCCTATCCCTAACCCTAACCCTAACCCTCATACTCAGTCTCACCCTAAACCAAATCCTAAAGCTAACCCTATCCCTAAACCTAACCCTCAACCTAACCCTCACACTTGCCCTCACCCTAAACCTAACCCTAACCCTCACCCTAACCCTAATCATAACCCTCCCCCTCATGTTCGGCCTAAGCCTAAGCCTAAGCCTAAGCCTAAACCTAACCGTAACACTCAACCTATCCCTAAACCTAACACTAACTCTAACTCTAACCCTAAATCTCACCCTCACCCTAAGCCTAACTCTAACCCTAACCCGAAACCTAAACCTCATCCAAAACCTAACCCTAAACCTAACCATCACCCTAATTTTTACCCTCACCCGAAAACTAACCCTAACGCTAACACTAACACTCACAGTAACCCTAATAATCACCCTAACCCTAAACCTCACCCTAACACTAACCCTAACCCTCTTCCTCACCCTAGACCTCAGCCTAAGCCTAACCCTCATTATCACCCTAAACCTCACACTAACCCTAACACTAATCCTCAATCTAACCCTCACCCTCACCCTAACCCTAAACCTAAACCTCACGCTAACCCTAACCCTCACCCTTACCGTAACCCTCACCCACAGCCTAACCCTCACTTTTACCCTTACCGTCATCCGCACCATAACATTCACCCTAACCCTAAATCTACACCTAAACCTCACCCTCACCCTCACCCTCACCCTAACTCTAACCCTTACCCTTACACTAAACCTCACCCTAACCCTATCCCTAACCCTCAGCCTCACCCTCAACCTCAGCCTAACTCTAACCCTAAGCATAACCCTAACACTAAGGCTCACACTCACCCTCACCCTAAACCTAACCTAACCCTGACCCTAACCTTAACCCTAACACTAACGCTAACCCTAACCCTCAAACTAACCCTAACCCTCTTCCTCACCCGAAACCTCACACTAACTCTAACTCTAACCCTAATCTCCAATCTAACCCTCACCCTAACCATAACACTCAACCTAACCCTAACCCTCACCCTAACACTTACCCTCACCCTAACACTAACCCTAACGCTAACACTAACCCTAACACTAACCCTAACCCTCACCCTAATCCTAAACTTCACCCTAACCCTAACCCTAACTCTAACCCTCACCCTCACCCTAGACCTCACCCTAACCCTAATTCTAACCCTAACCCTGACCATAACCCTAACACTCATCCTCACGCTAAACCTCACACTAACCTAACTCTAAACCTAATCCCCAATCTAACCCTCACCCTAACCCTCAAACTAATCCTAAACTTCACCCTCACCTTCACCCTCAGCCTAAACCTAAGGCTAACCATAACCCTAACCCTAAACCTCACACTCACCCTCACCCTATCCCAAATCCTAATCCTAATCCTAACCCTAACACACACCCTCAACCTCAGCCTCAACCTAACCCTAATTCTAACCCTAAACCTCACCCCACCCTCACCCTCAGCCTAACCCAAAGAATAACCCTAAGCGTAACCCTAACCCTAACACTCACCATAACCCTAACCCTAACCCTAACACTAAACCTAACCCTAACCCTAACCCTCGCACTCAATCTTACCCTAAACCTAATCCTAGCCCTAACCCTATACCTAACCCTAACCCTCACCCTACACCTCAACCTAGCTCTCTGCCTAACCCTAATCCTAACCCTAAACCTCATCCTAACCCTCACCCTAAACCTAACCCTAAACCGAACCCTAACCCGAACCCTAACCCGAACCCTCATGCTGAGCCTAAGCCTAAGCCTAAGCCTAAGCCTAAGCCTAAACCTAAACCCAACCCTCACCCTAACCCTAACCCTAACCCTTACCGTAACCCTCACCCTCAGCCTAACCCTCAACTTTAGCCTTAACGTTATCCCCAACCTAACCCGCAACCTAACCCTAACCGTCACCCTAACCCTAACACTATACCTAAACCTCACCCTCACTCTAACCCTAAACCTAACACTAAGACTAAACTTCACCCTAGGCCTAAACCTAAACCTCACCCTCTCCCTCTCCCTCAACATAACTCTAAACCTAATGCTAACAATAACACTAATCCTAACACTAAACCTAAACCTAACCCTAATCCTAACACTCACCCTCACCCTAACACTAATCCTAACCCTAACCCTCACAGTAACCCTAACTCTCACCCTCACCGTAACCCTAACCCTCAACCTAACCCTCACACTAACCCTAACCCTAACCTTAAACCTTAATCTAACACTAACCATAACCCTCACCCTCACCCTAGCCCTCAAGCAAACTCTAATCCTAACCCTAATCCTCACCCTTACCCTCACCCTAACCCTAAAACCCACCCTAACCTTAACCCTAACCCTAACCCTAAACCTAACTCTAATCCTCACACTCACCATAACCCTAACCCTAACCCTCACCCTAAGCCTAAACTTAACCGAACCATAAATCCCACCCTAACCCTCACCCTAATCCTAATCCTCACCCTCCCCTCACCCTCAGCCTAACCCTAAGCCTAAGCCTAACCCTAACCCACACACTCACCCTAACCCTTACCTAATCCTAATTGTAACCCTAAGCCTAACCCACACCCTTATCCTAAACCTCACCCTAACCCTAAATCTAACCCTAACCCTAACCCTAACCCTAAACCTCAGCCTCACCCTAACCCTAACCCTAACTCTAAACCTCACCCTAACCCTAATCCTAAACCTCACCCTGTCCCGAACCCTCACCCTAACCCTATTCCTCACCCTAACCCTCATCCTAACACTCACCCTAACACTAACCCTAACACTCAAACTCACCCTAACCCTAATCCTAACCATAAACTTCAACCTAACCCTAACCCTAACTCTAACCCTAACTCGATCCCAAACTCTCACCCTAAGCCTAACCCTGACCCTCACCCTAACCCTAAACCTCACCCTTACCATAACTCTCACCCTCAGCCTAACCCTCACGTTTACCCTTACCATCACTCCCACCCTCAGTCTCACCCTAACCCTAATTGTAACCCTAAACCTCACCCTCACCCTCACCCTCAGCCTAAACCTAAGGCTAACCCTAACCCTAACCCTTACCCTCACACTCACCCTAACCCTAACCCAAAACCTAATCCTAACCCTATCTCTAACCCTCACCCTCAGCCTCAACCTAACCCTAATTCTAACCCTAAACCTCACCCCCACCCTCACCGTGAGCCTAACGAAAAGCCTAACCCTAAGCCTAAACCTAACCGAACCCTCACCGTAACCCTTACCCTAACCCTAACACTAACCTTAACCATAAACCTAACCCTCACACTCACCCTTACCCTAACCTTAATCCTAAACCAAACCAATACCTAACCCTAACCCTCACCCTAAACCTCTTCCTAGCTCTCATCCTAACCCTAATTCTAACCCTAAACCTCATCCTAACCCGAACCCGAACCCGAACAAGAACCCTCACCGACATGCTGGGCCTAAGCATAAGGCTAAGTCTTACCCTAACCCACACCCTCTCCTCAGCCCTAACCCTAACCCTAAACCTAACCATCACCCTAACCCTAATCCTCAACCCCACCCTCACCATCAGCCTAAGCCTAATCCTAAGCCTAATGGTAAACCTAACACTCACACTCACCCTCACCCTAACCTTAATCCTATCCTAAACCTAACTCTAAACCTAACCTTCTCCCTAACTCTCACCTAACCCTATGCCTAACACTAACCCTAAACCTAACCCTCAACCTAACCCTCACCCTCCCCCTAACCTTAACCCTAAACCTCACCCTCACTCTAACCCTAACTGTAACCCTAACCCAAACCCTAAAACTCACCCAAACCATAACCCTAACCCTCACCCTCACCCTCACCGCAACCATGACCCTAAACCTAAGCCTAACAATAACTGAACCCCAATTCTAACCATCACCCTAACCATAACTCTCACCCTAACCCATACCGTCACCCTAACACTTACCATCCCCCTAAGACTAACCCTAACCCTAACACTAACCCTCACACTAACCCTAACCCTAACCCTAACCCTAAACCTCAAACTAACCCTCACCCTAAACCTAACCCTACCACTAACCCTAACCCTAACCCTCAACCAAACCCTCACCCTAACCCTATATCTAACACTAAACCTCACACTAACCCTAACCCTAACCCTAAACCTAACCCTAAACCTCACCCTAACCCTAACCCTCAACTGCACCCTCACCCTCACCGTAACTCTAACCCTAACCCTAACAATAACACTAACCCTAACCTGAACCATCACCCTAACCCTAATCCTCACCCCCAACCTCACCCACAGCCTAACCCAAAGCCTAAGCCTAATCCTAACCTTAACCCTCAAACTCACCCTAACCTTAACCCTAATCTTAAACCTAAACCTATCCCTAAACCTCAACCTAACCCTCACCCTTACCCTAACTCTAACACTAACCCTAAACCTAAACTTCACCCTAACCCACACCGTAACCCTAAGTCTAAACCAAAACCTCACCCTCACACTAACCTTAACACTAACCATAACCCTAAACCCCACACTAAACCTAACCTTCACCCTCACCCTCAACCTCACTGTTACTCTAACCCTAACCCTAACAATAACACTAATCCTAACCCTAACATTAACCATAAACATAACCCTCACCCTCATCCTCACCCTCACCTCAAATATAACCCTAACCATAACACTAAAAATAACCCTAACCCTAAGCCTATGCCAAACCCTAATTCTAATCCTCACCCCCACCTTCACCCTCAGCCTAACCCTAAGCCCAACCCTATCTCTAACCCTAAACCTAAACATCACCTTAACCCTAACCCTAACACTAACCCTAACACTAACCCTAAACCTAAACCAAACCCTAAACCTAACCCTAATCCTCAGCCTCTACCTCACCCTAACCCTAACCCTAACCCTAACCCTCACCCTAAATCTAAGCCTAACCCTAACCCTAACCCTAACACTCACATTCAACCTCACCCTAACCCTAATCCTAAACCTAACCTTATCCCAACCCTAAAACTCATCCTAACCCTCACCCTAAACCTAACCCTAACCCTAAGCCTAACCCTCACCCTCACCTCAAATATAACCCTAACCATAACACTAAAAATAACCCTAACCCTAAGCCTATGCCAAACCCTAATTCTAATCCTCACCCCCACCCTCACCCTCAGCCTAACCCTAAGCCTAACCCTATCTCTAACCCTAAACCTAAACATCACCTTAACCCTAACCCTAACACTAACCCTAACACTAACCCTAAACCTAAACCAAACCCTAAACCTAACCCTAATCCTCAGCCTCTACCTCACCCTAACCCTAACCCTAACCCTAACCCTCACCCTAAATCTAAGCCTAACCCTAACCCTAACCCTAACACTCACATTCAACCTCACCCTAACCCTAATCCTAAACCTAACCTTATCCCAACCCTAAAACTCATCCTAACCCTCACCCTAAACCTAACCCTAACCCTAAGCCTAACCCTCAACCTCAGGCTCAGCCTAAGCCTAAGCATAAGCCTAAGCCTAACCCTAACCCCAACCCTAAGCCTAACCCTAACCCTAAACCTAACCATCACCCTAACCACAACCCTCACCCAAACCCTAACCTTCACCCTAATATTATCCTCACCCTAACACTAAACCTAACGCTCACACTAATCCTCACCTTCACCCTAGCCCTCACCCTAACCCTAACCCTCACCCTCACTATCAGTGTAACCCTAAGCCTAACCCTAACCCTAAACCTTACACTCATGCTCACCCTAACCCTTACCCTAAACCTAACCCTAACCCTAACCCACACCCTCAGGCTCACCTTAACCCTAAATCTAAAACTAACCCTAAACCTCACCCTAACCCTAACCCTAAAAGTCACCGATACCATAGAACTCACCCTAACCCTAATCCTAACCATAACCATAATCCTAACCCTCCTCATAACCCTAACCTTAACAATCACCCAAACCCTAACCCTCACTCTCACCTTCACCCTCAGCCCAACCCTAAGCCTAACCCTAAACCTAACCCGCACACTCACCTTAACCCTAACCCTAACCCTAATCTTAACCCTAACCCTAACCTCACCCTCACCTAAACTCTCACCCTAAACTAAACCTAAACGTAACACTAACCCTAACCCTAACGATAACCCTAACCCTCACCTTCATCCTCACCCTAACACTAACTCTAACCCTAAACCTCACCCTCACCCTAAACCAAACCTTAACCCTAAAACTCACACTAAACCTAACCCTAAATCTCACCCTCACCCTAGCCCTTACCCTAAAAATAACCCTCACCTTAATCCTAACGCTCACCCTAACCCTTATCCTAACCCTAATCGTAACCCTAATGCTCATCCTAACCCTCACCCTAACCCTAACCCTCACACTCAACCTAACCCTCAGCCAAACCCTAAGCCTAACCTTAAACCTAACCCTAACACACACACTCACCCACACCCTAAGCCTAATCCTATCCCTAAACCTAAACCTATTCCTAAATCTCTCCGGAACTCTCACCTAACCCTAAACCTAACACTAACCCTCACCCTAACCATATCCCTCACCCTAACCCTAACCTTCACAGTAACACTTATCCTCACCCTAACACTAACCCTAACGCTAAAACTAACGCTCACACTAATCCTCACCATCACCCTAGCCCTTAACCTAACCCTAACCCTCATCTACACCCTAAACCTCACACTAACCCTACCACTAATCCTCAATCTAACCCTCACCTTCACCCTAACCTAACACTAACCCTGACCTTAACCCTAACCCTAACCCTAACCCTAACCCTAACCCTCACCCTTACCGTAATCATCACCCTCAGTTAAAACCTCACATTTACACTTACTGTGACCCCACCCTAAACCGCACCCTAACCCTAACCAACACCTAACCTCACCCTAAACCTAACCCTAACACTCACCCTAAACATAAACCTCACCCTAACCCTAACCCTCACCCAAACACTTACCCTCAATTAACACTAACCCTAAACCTAACACTAAAGCTCACACTAACCCTAACCCTAATCCTAATCCTAAACCTCACCATAACCCTAACCCTAAAACTAATCCTCACCCTCACCCTTGCCCTCACCCTAACCCTAATTCTAACCCTCACCCTCACCCTAAACCTAACCCTCATCCTCACCCTAAACCTCACACTAACCCTAAACCTAATCCTCAATCTAACCCTCACCCTAAGCCTAACCCTAACATTTCCCCTAACCCTAACCCTCACCCTAACCATCCCCCTAACCCTATATTTAACCTTAAACCTCAACCTCACCCTAAACCTAACACTAACCCTAAACTCCACCCTAACCTTAAACCTAACCCTCACCCACACCCTCACCCTCACCATAACTCTAACCCTAACCCTAAGAATAACACTAACCCTAAACCGAACCATCACCCTAACCCTCATTCTCAACCCCTCACCCTAACCCTAATCCTATCCCTAAACCTAACGCTAATCCTAACCCTCACCCTAACTCTCACCTAAACCTAACCTTAACACTAACCCTAACCCTAACCCTCAACCTGAACCTCACCCTACCCCTAACCCTAACCCTAAACCTCACCCTCACTCTAACCCTAACTCTAACCCTAATCCAAACCCTAAACCTCACCCTAACCCTAACCCTAACCTTCACCCTCACCCTCAGCACAACCATGACACTAAACTTAACCCTAACAGTAACCCTAACCCTAATCCTAACCGTCACCCTAACAATAACCCTCAGCCTAACCCATACCCTTACCCTAACAATTACCATCCCCCTAAAACTAAGCCTAACCCTAACACTATACCTCACACTAACCCTAACCCTAACCCTAACCTTAAACCTCAACCTAATTCTCACCCTCAACCTAATCCTAACACTAACCATAAACGTAACCCTCACACTAACCCTCACCCTAACCCTATATCTAATCCTAAACCTCATCCTCACCCTTACCCTAACCCTAACCCTAACCCTCATCCTCACCCTAAACCTCACACTAACCCTAACACAAATCCTCAATCTAACCCTCACCATCACACTAACCCTAACACTAACCCTCACCCGAACCCTAACCCTCAACCTTACCGTAAACATCACCCTCAGCCTAACCCAAAGGTTTACCCTTACCATCACCCCCACCCTAACCCGCACCCTAACCCTAAACAACATCCTAACCCTCACCCTAAAACTAACCCTAACCCTAACCCTCACCCTAACCCTAACCCTCACCCTAACCCTAAACCTCACCCTAACACTTACCCTCACCCTAACTCTAACCCTAACCCTAACACTAACGATCACACTAACACTAACCCTCACCCTAGTCCTAAACCTTACCATAACCCTAACCATAAACCTAACCCTCACCCTCACCCTAGCCCTCACCCTAACCCTAATTCTAACCTTCACCCTCACCCTAACCCTAACCCTCATCCTCACCCTAAACCTCACACTAATACTAAACCTAATCCTCATTCTAACCCTCAACCTAACCCTAACACTTACCCAAACCCTAACCCTCAACCTAACCATCCCCCTAACCCTATATTTAACCCTAAACCTCACCCTCAACCTAACCCTAACACTAAAACTAAACCCCATCCTAACCCTAACCCTAACCCTCACCCACAACCTCACCCTCACCGTAACTCTAACCCTAACCCTAAAAATAACACTAACCCTAAACCGAACCATCACCCTAACCCTAATCCTCACACCCACTGTCACCCTCAGCCTAACCCTAAGCCTAAGCCTA